>NC_091450.1:55297404-55597717 GCF_964237555.1 Oryctolagus cuniculus
TGGCTGTGGATGGGGAGGAGGGGAGCAGAGCCAGACCAAGAGTGCGAGGAGGAGATTGGTTCCTGTGGGGAGCAACTCGGACTATACTGTTACTGGAATTAAGAGTTATTCTATACATCTGCTCTCCCACAATATGGCGCTGGGAGAGGAGCAAACAGCTTCTACCCAGCTGCCTCTCACCAACTTGATTGACTGAGCTGCAGGAGCTGATCTTGCTCCTGATTGGAGGAGAGCAGCGTACTCGGCATGTGGGTAGCAGAGTTGGGATTGGTGGAAGAGGACTATAAAGGAGGAGAGAGACAACATGCACCAGGAACATCTAAGGGGAACATCTATCTGAAGAAACACCTGTGCAGCCCCCGAGAGAGCCGGCCGGCGGTGTGCCGCTCCCCCGCGGAAGTGGGGAATGTGGCAGGGGGAACCGCCCTTCCACGGAGGTGGAAGGGTCGGTAGCCACCCCGGGAAGAACCAGCAGCAAACCCGGGGAGGGCCGAGCAGACAAAAGAACAGCGCAGGGTCCTGTGTCGTTCCTCCATGAAGACGGGGAGCGACAGTGCCAGCCCTGGAGCATGAGGAGGGGAACACTGGCCCTGGAGGTGAGGAGGGGAGCAGAGTTTGGCCCTTGAGGGAGGCCAGGGCCGGGCCTGAGGGGAGAAGGGCCCGACCCTGCAGGCTGAGGAGGGGATTGGGGCCCAGCTCTGGAATGTGGTGAGGGGAGCAGGGCCTGGCCCTGAAGGACAGCAATGGGAGCTGGGCCCAGGCTCTGGTGGGCAACTAGGGGAGTGGGGCCCAGGCCCTGGAGGACAAGGAAAGTGGGGCAGCCCTGCTGGGTGTCTAGTGCCACAACTGAAGGGAGCAGGGCCTGGCTCTGTAGGGCATGGAGAGGAGAAGGAGCCCAGCCCTAGAGGGTTGCCAGGGCCCTGCCTGAGGGGATCATGGCCCTGGAGGGCAAGGAAGAGTGAGGGGCATGTCACTGGAGCGTGGCCAGGGCCCTGCCTGTGCTCTGGAGCCTATGTCCTGTGGCCTGTGACCTGTGGCCTGAAGTCTGTCCTGTGTCCTGTAGCCTGAGTCCTTTCGCCAATGTTCTATGTTGTGTAGCCTGTATCTTGTAGCCTGTGTGTTGTGTTGTAGGCGTGTGTCCTGTGGCCTCTGCCCTGCGTCCTGTATCCTGTGTCCTATGTTCTGCAGCCTGTGTCCTGTGTCCTGTTTTGTGGCTGGTGTGTGTGTCCTGTGGCATCTGTCTTTTTTCTTATAGCCTGTGACCTATAGTTTGTCCTATAGAGTGTAGCCTGTGTGCTGTAGCCTGTGTCCTCTATCCTGTGTCCTGTGTCCATTAGCCTTTTCATGTGGCCTGTGTCCTTGTCCTGTAGCCAGTGTCCCATTGCCTGTGTCCTATAGCATGTATCGTATAGCCTGTGTCCTTTGTCCTGTAGCCTGTGTCCTGTGTCCTCTGGCCTGTTTCTTTTTGCATGTGTCCTGTGGCCTATGTCCTGTGTCCAGTGTAGTGTTGCCTCTGTCCTATAGCTGGTGTCCTGTGTCTTGTTCCCTCTGTCCTTTAGCCTGTGTCCTGTAGCCTGTGTCTTGTGTCCTATACTTGTTTCCTGTGGCCTATGTCCTGTGTCTTGTGTCCTGTAGCCTGTGTCTTATGTCTGATAGTCTGTTTCCTTTGTCCTTTGTCCTATAGGCTATGTCCTATCCTCTGTGTCCTATCTCTTCTATCCTGTGTTCTGTGTCCTGTAGCTGTGTCATGTGTTCCATATTCTGCATCCTGTAGCCTCGGGCCTGTGTCCCGTGTCCTATGTTGTGTAGCCTGTGTCCAGTGTCTTGTAGCCTGTGGCCTATGTATGCAACCCATGTCCTGTGGTCTCTGTCCTCTAGCTGATGTCCTATGCCCCCTAGCCTGTGTCCTGTGTATTGAGCCTGTGTCCTGAGCCTGTGCCGAGTGTCCTGTAGTCTGTGTCCTGTGTCCTGAGCCTGTGTCGTGTGTCCTATAGCCTGTGGCCTGTAGTCTTTGTCCTAGAGCTGGTGTCTCTTTGTAGTAGCCAGTGTCCTGTGTAATGAAGCCGGTTTCTTGTAGCCTGTGACAATGTCCTGTATTCTGTGTCCTGTAGCCTGTAGCCTGTGCCCTGTGCTCTGGATCCTAGCTCCTGTGGCCTGTGGCCTCTGTCTTGTGTTGTGTAGCCTGTGTCCTGTAGTCCGTGGCCTATGTCCTGTAGCTGTGGCCTTTGTCCTGTGTCCACTGTGCTGTATGCTGTTGTGCAGGATATTGGATGTAGGCTACAGAACACAGGTTACAGGACACAAGACAGAGGCCCAAAGCAAAGGCCACAGTCTACAGGATTCAGGGCATAGGGCAGTGGACACAGGACACAGGATAGAGGACACAGAATACAGAACCCATGACACAGGCTAGAACACAGGCTATGTGACATAGGTTGCACGCTACAGAACACAGGATCCAGGAGAAAGGACACAGGCTACAGAACACAGGCTACAGGACATAGGACACAGGCTACAGGGCACAGAAGAGAGGCTACAAGACACAGACTATGGGACACAGGACACAGGCTATGGGACACAGGACACAGGACATAAGATACAGGCTATGGGACACAAGACACAGGACAAGGCCACAGAACACAGAACACAGGACATAAGACACAGGCTATGGGACACAGGACACAGGCTACAGGACACAGAGCACAGGACATTAGACACAGGCTATGGGACACAGGACACAGGCTAAAGGACACAGAACACAGGATATAAGATACAGGCTATGGGACACAAGACACAGGACATAGGCCACAGGACACAGGACATAGGACACAGGACACATACTACAGGACATTGTCCACAGGTACAAGCCACCGGCTTCAGTATACAGTACACAGGCTACAGCAGAGAGGAAGTCAGCACTAGGACAAAGAATACAGGCCACAGCTCAGGACACAGGACACTGGCTTCGGGACACAGGACACCAGCTAGAGGACAGAGGCCACAGAACACAGGATGCAGACATAGGCCTGAGGCTACAAGACATAGGACACAGGCTACACAACATAGAACACAGGATACAGGATACAGGATATAGACAAAAGGACATAGGCCACAGACTACAAGACAAAGATAAACGACACAGCACAGAGGCCACAGACTGTACGACACAGGACACAGGCTAGACCACACAGTGTGAGGGAACCACTCAGGACACAGGCTAGAACACAGGCTACGGAACAAGGTTATAGCCTATAGATCACAGGATATAGAACACAGGATACAAGACATAGGACACAGGACACATACACAGGACAGAGGCTAAAGCACAGGACACAGCGACATCACACAGGATACAGGACATAGGCTATAGTAAAAAGGACAAAGGAAATAGACTATCAGACACAATACACTGGCTACAGGACCCCGAACACAGGACAGAAGACATAGGCTACAGGACTCAAGACACAGGACATAGACCACAGGACACAGGCTGCAGCACAGAGGCCACAGGCTACAGGACACAGGACATAGCCGAGATGATATGGGACACAGGATGTAGGACACAGAATACCAAACACAGGACACAGGCTATGGGACACAGGTTACAGGCTACAGACAAGGACACAGGCTACAGGACACAGGGACAGGCTACAGGACTCAGGACACAGGCTATACAACATAGGACACAGGTCACAGGACAGAGGCTCCAGGACAGAGGCTATGGGACACAGGACAGAGCTACAGAACAAAGGATACAGGCCGTAAGCTACAGGACACTGACACATGCTACACAACACAGGCTGAAGGAAAGAGGGAACAAGACACCAGACACTGGCTGTAGGATAGAGTGTCCTGTGGCCTGTGGCCTAGATTGAGGAGCCTGTGTCCTGTGTCCTGTAGCCTCTGTCCTGTGTCCTGTAGCTTGTCGCCTATGTCCTGTGTCCTGCAATCTGTGTCCCGTAGGCTGTGTCCTCTAGGCTCTGTCCTGGGTTCCATATCCTGTGTCCTATATCCTGTGTCCTGTGTCGTCTGGGCTATGTCCTGTGTCCTGTAGCCTGTGTCCTCTGTCATGTAGACTGTGGCCTCTGTCCTGTAGCCTGTGTCCAGTATCCTCTGTCCTGTAGCCTGTGACCTGTGTCCTGTAGCCTGTGTCCTGTGACTTATCACAGACTACTGGACACAATACATAGGATACAGGACCCAGAACACAGGACATAAGACACAGGCTACAGGACTCAAGACACAGGACATAGGCCACAGGACACAGGCTACAGCACAGAGACCACAGGCTACAGGACACAGGACATAGCCCAGACAACACAGAACACAGGACATAGGACACAAAATATGGAACACAGGACACAGGCTACGGGACACAGGTTACAGGCTACAGGATATAGTCCAAGGCTACAGAATACAGGTTACAGGCTACAGGAGACAGGACAAAGGCTAAACAATATAGGACACAGGACACAGGATAAAAGACACAGGGACAGGCTACAGGACTCAGGACACAGGACACAGGCTACAGGACACATGATAAAGGCTAAATGACAAGGACACTGGCTACAGGACAAAGCACAGAGGCCAAAATGAACAGCACACTGGCCACAGGACAATGGCCACAGCTACAGGATATCAGACACAGACTACAGGACACAGGACACAGGGTTGAGGACATGAACACACCTGCAGCACACAGGCTACAGGACAAAGGCTACACAAGATAGAACACAAGCTACAGCATTCAGGGCATAGGCCAGAGGATAGAGGACACAGGATATAGGACACAGAACACAGAACACAGGACACAGGCTAGAACACAGGCTACGGGACATAGGTTACACACTAGAGGCCACAGGATTTAGAACACAGGATACAAGACATAGGACACAGGACACAGGATGCAGGACAGAGGCTACAGGACACAGGACACAGAATACTCAATGCATACATAGGCCACAGGCTACAAGACAGAGGATGCAGGCCATACAGGCTGAAGGACACAGGAAACAAGACACAGGACACAGGCTATAGGACAGAGGCCACAGGACACAGGACACAGGACACAGGACACAGGAAAAGGCTGCATGGCATAGTCCACAGGCTACAGGAGCCGGGCTACAGGACACAGGATACACAACATAGGACAGAAGGCACAGATTACAGAACACTGGTTGAAGGATATAGACTACAGGCTAAAGGACACAGGCTACAGGACACAGCACACTCGACACAGGACACAAGCTACACGACACAGGCTGAAGGAAAGAGGGAACAAGACACAGGACACCAGCTATAGGACAGAGGCCACAGGAAACAGGACAAAGGCTGCAGGGTAAAGGCCACAGGCTACAGGATATAGACCACAGGACATAGGCCATAGATTACAGGACACAGGCTACAGGACATAGGACAAATGTCACAGGATACAGGCTACAGGACCTAGGCCCCAGAGCTCAGAGAACAGGCTACAGGACACAGGACACAGACTACGGGACATTGTCCACAGGCTACAAGAAATGGGCTTCAGGACATAGGACACAGAGTACAGCAAAGAGGACACCACACTAGGACAAAACTACAGGCCACAGGCTCAGGACACAGGCTAGGGGACATAGGACACCAGCTAGAGGACAGAGGCCACAAGATTCAGGATGTGTACATAGGCCAAAGGGTACAAGACACAGGACACAGGCTACACAACACAGGACACAGGACAGAGGCTCCAGGACAGAGGGTGTGGGACACAGGACATAACTACAGAACAAAGGATACAGGCCACAAGCTACAGGACACTGACACAGGCTACACGACACAGGCTGATGGAAAGAGGGAACAAGACAGCAGACACTGGGTATAGGATAGAGTGTCCTGTAGCCTGTGTCCTGTAGCCACTGTCCTGTGGCCTGTGGCCTGTGTCCTAGATTGTGTAGCCTGTGTTCTGTCTCCTGTAGCCTCTGTCCTGTGTCCTGTAGCTTGTTGGCTTTGTCCTGTGTCCTGCAACCTGTGTCCTGTAGCCTGTGTCCTCTAGGCTGTGTCCTGGGTTCCATATTCTGTGCCCTATATCCTGTGTCCTGTGTCGTCTGGGCTATGTCCTGTGTCCTGTGTCGTCTGGGCTATGTCCTGTGTCCTGTAGCCTGTAGCCTGTGGCCTCTGTCCTGTGACTTATGTCACAGACTACCGGACACAATACACAGGCTACAGGTTCCAGAAACAAGACCTAAGACACAGTTAATAGGACTTAAGACACAGGATATAGGCCACAGGACACAGGCTACAGCACAAGGGCCACACGCTACAGGACACAGGACATAGCCCAGACGGCACAGGACACAGGATATAGGACACAGAATACAGAACCAAAAACACAGGGTAGTACACAGGCTACGGGACGTAGGTTACACGCTACAGGCCACAGGATATAGAACACAGGATTCAAGACATAGGACACAGGACACAGGATGCAGGACAGAGGCTACAGGACACAGGACACAGGATACTCAATGCATACATAGGCCGCAGACTACAACACAGAGGATGCAGACTACATGACTCAGGTTGCAGGACACAGGAAAGATGACACAGGACACAGGCTATAGGACAGAGGCCACAGGACACAAGACGTAGTACATAGGCGAAAGGACATAGTCTATAGGACAAAGGACAAAGGCCAGTGCGTGCTCTCCTCCTCACCCACCACTGGTTGAATTGACACTTTCTTGTTGAGAAAAATAAAGCAGAGGAAAAGAGATAATATTGTGGGGAACCGAACCTTTTATTCTGTAACAGGGTTAGTTTTAGAAAGGTCTCTGGACCGTGGACCTACAGGACACAAGACATAGGACATACACGAAAGGACACAGTCTATAGGACAAAGGACAAAGGCCACTTCATGCTACATCCTCACTCTTGAGACCTCACCAAGCCATGAGAAATGTTTCCAAATCAAAGCAGAGATTGTCCAAGGTCCAGAGACCTTTCTGGCCTAACCCTGTTACAGAATAAAAGGTTCGGTTCCCTGCAATATTGTCTCTTTTCCTCTGCTTTATTTTTCTCAACAAGAAAGTGTCAGGTCAACCCTGGAGTGTGAGGAGGAGAGAAGTCACTGGGCTTGGAGGGCAAGGATGGGAATAGGGCCAAGGCCCTGGAGGGTGAGGAGGGGTGTGGGGTCCGGCCCTGGATGGCGTTGAGAGGAGTGGGGCTGGACCCTGGATGGCAGTGTGGGGAGTGGAATCCAATCCCTGGAGGTCTAGGAGTGGTGCAGGATCCAGCCCTGGAGGGCCTTGAGGGCAGTGGGGTCCAGCCCCGGAAGGCCAGGAGGGGAAGCAGTGTCTAGCCCTGGAGGGCAGCGAGCAGAGCATGCCCAGGCCCTGGAGGGCAAGGAGGGAGGCAGTGTCTGGCCCTGGAGGGCCTTGAGGATAGTGGGGCCCAGCCCTGGAGAGCCATGTTGGGGGCAGGGCCCAGGCCCTGAATGGTCATGAGGGGAGCGGGGTCTGACCTTGGATTGCATTTCAGGAGCAGGACTGAGCCCTGGATAGAGAGAATTGGAGTGGGGCCCAGCCCTGGAGGGAGAGGATTGGAGTGGGGCCCATGTCCTGGAGGGTGAGGAGGGAGTGGGGCCTAGGCCCTGAAGAGTGAGTATTGGAGTGGGGCCCAGGCCCTGTAGGTCTAGGAGGGGAGCAGGGTCTGGCCCAATAGGGTGTTGAGGGCAGTAGGGCCCGAAAATGGGGGTTGCAATGGGAGGGGCCCCAGGACATGAAGGGTGAGGAGAGAGTGGGGCCCAGGGCCTGGAGGGTGAGGAGGGGAGCAGGGTTCATCCCTGGAGGGCTTTGGGAGTATTGGGCCCAGCCCTGGAGGGCAGTGTGGGGTATGAGGTATGGCCCTGGTGTGCAGCGTGGGGAGTTGAGCCCAGGCCCTGGAGGATGAGGATTGGAGTCGGGTACAGGCCCTGGAGAGTGAGGACTGGAGTGGTGACCAGGCCCTGGAGGGGTGCAGGTTGAGCAGAGCCCAGGCCCTGGAGGTCTAGGAGGGGAGCAGGGTCTGGCCCTATAGGGTGTTGAGGGCAGTGGGGCCTGGCCCTGGAGGGCAGTGTGGGGTGTGAGGTATGGCCCTGGAGGGCAAGGAGGGAGTTGGGCCCAGGCCCTGGAGGGCTAGGAGGGAGTTGGGCCCAGGCCCTGGAGGACGAGGAGGGGTGTGGGATACAGGCCCTGGAGAGTGAGGATTGGAGCAGAGCCCAGGCCCTGGAGGTCTAGGAGGGGAGCAGGGTCTGGCCCTATAGGGTGTTGAGGGCAGTGGGGCCCGGCCCTGGAGGGATATGATAGGAGGGGGCCCGGCCTTGGAGGGATGTGATGGGAGGGGGCCCAGGCCCTGGAGGGCGAGGAGGCTGTGGATTCAGACCCTGGAGGGTGAGGAGGAGATTGGCGTCCAGCTCTGGAGGGCTTTGAGAAGAGCAGGGCCAGGCCCTGGAGGGCAAAATGGGGAGCAGGGCTAGGCCCAGGAGGATGAGGAGTGGTACAGGGTCCGGCCCTATACAGATGGCACTGAGGGTAGTGGGGCCCAGCCCTGGAGGGCTGGGATGGGAGGGGGGCCCATGCCCTGGAAGGGGAGGAGGGGAGTGTGGCCTAGGCTCCCAGATGAGGGCCAGGATGCCCGGGTCCCGGTGAGCCCCCTGTGTCACAACCCCGTCCTGGTGAGAAGTGGCAGAGGCAGACGTGGTGGTGGGTGAGCCCATGAACAGGAACTGCAGACGCTACCCTGGGAAGAGTCGGGAGCAGGTGCAGGGCTGCACTCCTGGTTCCCTGGGGAGGTGGGGACGGCCGGTTTCCTGAGAGCGACCCAGCAGATGCAACGTGGAACCCTGATGCCACACGGAGTGTCCTGCGTGTGTGTGATCGCAGGGGGTTGGTTTCATTTTTTTAGCTTTCTTTTTATTTATTGGAAAGAGTGAAAGAGATAGCTCCGTTCACTGGCTCACTCCCAAACACCCACAACAGCTGGGAGCCGGGAGCTCCACCTGGTCTGGGGTGGGAGCAGGGACATGAGGACTTGAGCCCCCGCCTCGGGCCCTGCTGTGACTCAGCAAACATTGCCTTCCACCCCTCTCTGATCTGGCTGCCTGGGAGGTGCGTGTGGATCTGCCTTCGGTTGGTTGTCTGCCCAGGCCTTAAGGAAGGCCCCGTGGTCCCTGTCTGGGCTTCTCTTAGGGCTAGTCGGGTTCCCAGAGGTGTTCTACCCCCTGCCTGGGGGGCTGGCCCCCGGGAGCTCAGTGCAGAGCTGGCAGTGATCTCAGCGGCCGCAGTGAGCTGTCCCCTGCATTGCGCTCTGAGGACACCACGGCCCCGAGCTCACCACTGCCCCCACACTGTGCTCCACCACAGCCCCCAGCTCACCACGGCCTCCAGGTCACCACCTCCCGCTGCTCTGTGCTCCACCATGTCCCCCAGCTCACTACTGCCCCCGCACTGTGCTCCACCACGGCCCCCAGCTCACGACTGCCCCCGCACTGTGCTCCACCACGGCCCCCAGCTCACCACTGCCCCCTGCACTGTGCTCCATCACGGCCCCAGCTCACCACTGCCCCCACACTGTGCTCCACCACGGCCCCCAGCTCACCACTGCCCACGCACTGTGCTCCACACAGCCCCCAGCTCACCACGACCCCCAGTACTGTGCTCCATTACAGCCTCCAGCTCATCACGGTCCTGCACTGTGCTCCACCACGGCCCCCTGCACTGTGCTCCAACACAGCCCCCTGCACTGTGCTCCAACACAGCCCCTAGCTCACCACGGCCCCCAGCACTGTACTACACCATGTCCCCCTCTCACCGTGGCCCCAGCACTGTGCTCCACCACGGCCCCCAGCTCACCACGGTCCCCAGCGCTGTGCTCCACCATGGCCCCCAGCTCACCATGGCTCCAGCTCACCATGGCCCTCAGCACTGTGCTCTCACGACACCACAGCCCCTGAGCCCCAAGCTCACCACTGCCCCCTGCACTCGTCTGTTACACCCTTTCTGCTGCCTGCAGGAAGTCTTCTGGCACTGGAGAGACGCCTGGTCTGTTTCCTTTTTCTTTTAAGATTTATCGTGGGCTGGCGCCGCGGCTCACTAGGCTAATCCTCCACCTGTGGCGCCGGCACCCTGGGTTCTAGTCCCAGTTGGGGTTCCGGATTCTGTCCTGGTTGTCCCTCTTCCAGGCCAGCTCTCTGCTGTGTGCCAGGAGTGCAGTGGAGGATGGCCCAGGTGCTTGGGCCCTGCACCCACATGGGAGACCAGGAGAGGCACCTGACTCCTGGCTTCGGATCGGCACAAGGAGCCTTTGGTAGCAGCCATTTGGGGGGTGAACCAATAGAAAAGGAAGACCTTTCTCTCTGTCTCTCTCTCTGTCTCTGCCTAACTCTGTCTGTCAAAAAAGATTTATTGTGTTATTTGGAAGCGTTTCAGAGAGGGAGAGACACACACAGAGAGAGAGCTTCCATCCACTGGTTCACTCCCCAGATGGCCCCGGCAGCTGGGGCTGGGCCAGGCCAAAGCCAGGAGTTTCATTCAGCTCTCCATGTGGGTGCAGGGGCCCCAGCTCTTGGGCAGCTTCCGGTGCTTTCCCGGGCCATCAGCAGGGAGCTGGAGCAGAGGTGGAGCATCCGGGACCTGAACCAGTATCCCACAGGATTCTGGACGCACAGGTGACAGTCTCCTGCTGCGCCAACATGGCCCGTGGAGCTATTTATTTATCTATTTATTCATTTATTTTTAGTTGGAAGAGTTAGAGAGAAGTCTTCATCTGCTGGTTCACTCCCTGGTTGGCCACAATAGCTGGAGCTGGGCTGATCTGAGGCCAGGGGCCGGGGGCTTCCTCCAGGTCTCCCGTGTGGGTGCAGGGGCCCAAGGACTTGGGCCATCTTCCGCTGCTTTCCTGGGCTGTAGCCAGGAGCCGGATCGTAGGTGGGGCGGCCGGGACTCGAGCTCGTGCCCGGAGGGGATGCTGGGACTGTAGGCGGCGGATTGGCCCACTATGCCACCTGGTGCTGGCCCCAGGAGCGGTTACTTAGACTTGAGACCTGTTGGGGTAACTCCTTTGCCTGGAGCTTCCACAGTGACCTCCATTGCCTTCCTGCCCCTCACAGCCTGACCTTGACCTGCCGTGGGTGGACACTGGGATGCTGTGTCCCCCAGCTCAGGTGTGGGTGGTGCTGTGGGTGGACACTGGGACGCTCTGTTCTCCAGCTCAGGTGTGGGCGGTGGTTTGGGTGGATGTTGGGATGTCCTCTGTCCAGCTCAGGTGTGGGTGGTGGTGTGGGTGGACACTGGGATGCTGTGTCCCCCAGCTCAGGTGTGGGTGGTGCCGTGGGGTGGATGCTGGCATGTTCTCTGTGTGTTGGAGACTCATGCTGGGTGCTCTGTGAGGAAGTCACAGTTTGCACCAGAGGTCCTGGAGTTTGCAGAGGGGCCCGGCGCTGTGGTGCAGTGGGTGAAGCCGCCTGTGGACCCGGCATCCCGCGTGGGTGCTGGATCGAGGACGGCTGCCCCACTTCTGATCCCGCTGCCTGCTGGTGGCCTGGGGGAAGCCCTGGAAGACGGCCCAGTGTGTTCTGTCCCTGCACCCATGTGGGGGGCCCAGAGGGAGCTCCTGGCTCCTGCTCCTGCCCAGCCCTTTGCAGCCATTTTGGGACTGAACCAGCGGACACGAGCCGTCTCTCCGCCTCCCTCTAATCTCGCTTTCAAGTAAAGGAAATAAACATAAATCTTTTTGATAAAGAAGTAGTTCACATACCTGCTTATTTTTGCCAGGGGAAACTCAGGATGGTGGGAACTCATGGGATTGCTCACGTGGTGGTGTGGACAGGCAGGAGTGAAGTCATGGGGGGGAACCACGGCTCTGCCAAGCCTTCCTGTGCTTCGCTTACCTGAGCTGGACTGGGGGCGTGTACAGGCTCTGCTGGCTCCGGCGTGAGCACCGGAACCGCATCTGAGGGCAGAGGGGATGGGCGGGAGGTTTTTCTAGAGTGAGCCGCCTGGTGTGCAGGGTTCACAGTCGCCACAGGGACGACTCAGCTGCTGGGTGCCTTCCGGCTCCTGGACCTCCACTCCCACCAGGAGGAGCCCTGAGCCCACTGGGACCCCAGCCCCTCAGTCCTGGCCGCACCGCTCCGCCTCCTGCCCCGGACGTTTCGTGGGAGAGGAGCCTGCTGCCTTCTGTGCCCGGCTTCCTTCACTGATCCTGTCGTGTCTGTCCATGTGGCCACGCGTGTCTGTCCATGGTGGGGTCATGTAGCACTATGTGGAGGCACAGCCTGGGGGCCGTCGCTGCCTTTCAGTTCCTGTGGGTGGGGCTGTAGGAGGTAGGGCCTGGGCTGGGAGATGCAAGGTGGGGGGTTGTGGAGGGAGGGTTGGGGCTGGGGGAGGCAGGGTGGGGGCTGTAGGAGGCAGGGCCGGGGGGGTGGGAGATGCAGGGTGGGGGGCTGCGAGAGGCTGGGTGCGGAGCTGGAGAAGGCAGGGCCAGAGGCTGGGGGAGGCAGGGGAGGGGGCTGGGAGAGGCTGGGTGCAGGGCTGGGGGAGGCTGGGCCGGGGACTGCCACCCCACAAAGGAGCTCCCAGCTAGGACCCAAGGTCTTGAAGTGCAGAGCCTGGGTGGTGCAGCAGGGTCAGGGGCGCAGTGGATGAGTGACCCCAGCAGGCAGAGGCCGCAGTGACGTCCACGGGAGGATACCGTTCCCAGGATGGGGGTAGGAGGGCCACCCGCAGGGCATGGCTCATCTGGCGTAACTGACACAGTCAGGAGCTGTCGCACCGAGGCCGCCCTTGGCCAACACTGGAGAAAGTCCCGGGCCCTGGGGACCTTGCCACTGAGCTGGCTTTGGGCCGTGCCCATCCACTGCGATGGAGCCTGGGGCTCTTGGGGACAGATCCTGCATGCCTCAGCGAGCCCAGAAACAACACCCCTGGCGCAGTGGGTGTGCACGCAGGAGCAGGTGGTCCCCAGGCTGACTGTGGCTGGCTGGTAGGCAGGGCCTGGCCACGTGTGCCTGGCACTGGTCAACCATGGCCATCCCCCAGGAGGAAGGGCCCAGGCCATGTCAGGCAGCACAGACAGCAGCAGGTCCTCTGCCCTCTGGGGTTTTCCTTATGCAGCCGGGACCACCTGGCCACCCAATCCGGCCACCCACTCTGTAGAAGCCTTCGTACACCAGGACTGGGTCGGGGCCCTGCCCCATCCCTGCACCACCGACCCATTAGCTGCTAGTGTGACAGAGGGTTCGGAGGTCAGCACACGTGTGGGGAGGCCACCGCAGGTGGGCATCAGTCCCAGCCACCCCGGTCTCCGTGCCGCCATGGGAGGCCCTGCTCCTGTGTCCGGCCTCAGCCCGGTGGCCCTCCTTGCTCCCTCAGAGGCTCTGGGGTGCAGCTGTGAGTGCCATTACCGGCACGTGTCAAGTGGGAGCCCTGAGTCCTGGGGTAGGACAACTGGGCTGTCCCCGCACGAGAGAACTGGAACCGGGTGCTCCCTGGGAGGCCAGCAGTTCCCATTGTCCTGCCCAGGGCCTTGCTCACTGCTGCCCACACCACACCGAAATGGACAGTGTCTCCGAGGACATCCCAGTGACCCTGTGTTGACCTCACACTAGTCAGGCCTGCTACGAGACTGACGGGGTGTGACGTCTCCCCACCACTGCCAAGAGTCAGCTACAGGAGGAAGGGTTCCAGGCATCCCATGGCCTGGGCCAAGCCACACCCCCTGCTGCGGAGTGTGCCATGCAATGGCAGGAGGCTCAGTGAGCGGTGGCTGGAGGTGCCGTGGTGGCCCATGAAGCTGCCACATGGGGCAGGTGTGAGCCACAGCTCTGCCACGTGGTGGGCGTGCTGTCCTCTGCTATCCCCTGGCCTGCAGGGGTGCAGTGTGTGAGCCACAGCTCTGCCACCTGGTAGGCGTGCTGTCCTCTGCTATCCTCTGGCCTGCAGGGGCGCAGTGTGAGCCACAGCTCTGCCATGTGGTGGGCGTGCTGTCCTCTGCTACCCTCTGGCCTGTAGGGGTGCAGTGTGTGAGCCACAGCTCTTCCACGTGGTGGGCATGCTGTCCTCTGCTATCCTCTGGCCTGCAGGGGTGCAGTGTGTGTGCGGCGGCTCTGTCCCAGGAGCTCCTCATCTAGAACGGGTTTCCCTTTTCTTCTCAGCTGCACCAGCAGGTCCTGGAGGGGCTTGGATGTGAGTTCAGAGACTGCGGTGGCCTGGTCTAGACCCCGGGGGGGGCACTGGTCTACAGGTCTAGACCTTGGGAGGCCTGGTCTGCACCCAGGAGGGCTAGTCTACAAGTCAACACCCGGGACACCTGGCCTACACCCGGGAGGCCTGGTCTACATCTGGGAGGGCTTCATCTGCACGCTGGGAGGCCTGGTCTACAGGTCTACACCCTGGGAGGCTTGGTCTAGACCCCGGGAGGGCTGGTCTACATCCCAGAGGGCTTGGTCTACACCCGGGAGTCATGGTCTACATCCGGGAGGCCTGGTCTACATCTGGGAGGGCTGGTCTACATCCCAGAGGGCTTGGTCTACACCTGGGAGGCCTGGTCTACACCTGGGAGGCCTGGCCTACACCCGGGAGGCCTGGTCTACACCTGGGAGGCCTGGTCTACACCCGGGAGGGCTGTTCTACATCCCAGAGGGATTGGTCTACACCAGGGAGGCCTGGTCTGCAGGCTGTTTTTGATACTATAGGGCAACTTGAGGAAGTCTCTGCTGCCCCTGAACCCTGTGTGGTGCTGGGCCCTCCATTGCTCTGGGGGGGGGCTCCCTGCACCCTGCCGGCCCCCTCGGGCTCCCTGCACTGCTCTGGGGTCCCTGTACCCTGCACTGCTCTGGGGGGCTCCCTGTTGCCCTTCTTCGTGCTCCCTGCTCTGTTGGCCCCGTAGCACCTCCCTGCTCCACCAGCCCGCTGATGCTGCAGCACAGAAGGAGAGCAACGGACCTTCCATCCGCTGGTGCCCTCCCCGGATGTGTGCGGGGCTGGGCCAGGCAGGAGCCAGGGCCTTGTCTGAGTCTCCTGCATGACCATGCCTGGGAGCGTCCCAGGTGCATTAGCAGGAAGCTGCCTCGGAGCCGAGCAGCCGGAACTCACGCCGGGCACGTGGGTGAGGGCATCCGAAGGCACCCATGGGGGGACCGGGAGGGAGCTCCTGGCTCCTGATCAGCGTGGCTCTGGCCATTGCAGCCATCTGGGGGGTGAACCAGTGGATGGAAGGCCTCTCTGTCTGTCTTTCCCTCTCACTGTCTGTAACGCTACCTCTCAAATAAATAAAATCTTTAAAAATAAATAATTAAATATTAACAAAAGCTAAAAAATGTAATTAATCTATTTGAAAGACATACTTTCTGTGGGGAGAAACGGAGGGAAGGGGAGAGAAGGGGATGGAGAGAGCAAGAGTGAGAACAACACCACTTTCATTTTGAAGATCTCATAAACACGTTTCACAGTCTGCATTGCAAGAACTCAGGAGCCTGGAGGAGTGACAATAGGTCCATTACCTTCCCCAGGACTTCTCCCTCAGGAGGAAGACAGGGGCTGAGTGAGGCTGAGGCTGTAACCTGCTGTTCTATGGGGAAGGAAGCATGGCTTGTTTGTGCAGTGTCCCCAGTAACATTGTTTCTATTCTCTCCGAGTGCTCTGAGTGTTTCACCTTCAGAAGACAAACAGAGCAGCAGGCTGATGGTGGGCAGCACCACCAGAACTCAGTTTGCAAATGCTCAATTCCTCTAAAGGGACACCTTTATGCCTCTGTTTTTGTTTTTGAACATACAAGTACATATGTGTGTGATGAACGTAGACATGAGTGAGGGAGCCACAATCTGTTCAAGCCATGGCAGAGCTTGGAAATCTTTTGGGACAATGAGATGACCCTGCCTGGGCCAAGATGAGCAGTTGACTCCTCTTACTGGACATCTTTAATGGACAGGAACCAAGAGGAAATGAAAAAGTGGATGGGAATGGGAGTGGAAATAGAGACTGGGAGGATCAGTGCTTCTATACGTGTATTGAAACAATAGAAAAAGCCTGAAGAGGACTGTGCTAATTTATCAAATCCTAAATACCGATCTCCACCACCAACTTAAGCCAAAAGCTTTTGGGGTCCTTTCTCTTTAACCAAGTAGAAAGTTTCTTGAGAAAACCAGCCTGGTGTGTCCCCAGCTGTGATTGGTCTAGAGCCTGCTCTGCCCTCAGGGGGGCCATTGTGATGTCATTCCAACTGCCTTAACAGTTCCCTGCTTGGGCTCGGTTCTGGTCAGTTGGCCCAGGAAGCTCTGTGGAGACTGCCTGAAGGATTGGACGACATCACTGGTTTCCCCTTGTCCTGTCATTTGTGGTGTTGTTTTGTCTCGTCTATTAGTTCTCCTTACCGTAGTGGTTCTTTTAGTTTTTCTTCTATTTTTTTTTTTTTTGCAATTTTGTCAATTTCTCTCCCCCTCCCATTTTTACATTGTGTGCTTGTGTATTTTCTGTAAATATTTATTTATTTATTGTTTTTTCTTTCACAGGCTAAATGTACTTGATGCTGTGTTGATTTTGTCCTCCTTGTGTTTCCTCCGTTTTCTATTTTCTCATTTTTGATTCTTTGATTTAGATAAGACTGTTATAAGACTTATTGATTAGCATTGTTACCATAGTTACCATAGTTGGTGTTGCTTTCCTTCACCATTTTTAGTATTCTGTGTGTTTTATAACTTTTAATTCTTAATTTTGATACAGTGTTAGTGATTAGTATACCATAGTTCATAGAGTTAGCATTCTCTAGTAGAAATATTAGCATATTGAGTTGTTAATTTTGGTTACCATTTAGCTTGTTTGATTTCTATTTGTTTCCCAGTTTTTGTTATTACTTTAGGTGACTAGTAAGAGTTCCCAGTGTCAGAGTGCAGGGTGGGGGGTGGGGTGGGGATCCCACCATGGAAGGCCTCACCACCTTCAGCAGTGAGGAGGAGGTCCTGGATGGGTACCAGGTCCTCAGGGTCCTCGGCCAGGGCGGTTTTGGGCTGGTGATGCTGGCCTATCATTGGGAAAGCAGGACCCAGGTGGCTGTGAAGGTTGTGGAGAATGGTGGCCAGCACTCCTGCAGCTTCCAGCAGTTGTGCACAGAAGCAGAAATAATGAAGGGGCTGCATCACCCTCACATCATTCAACTACTGCAGGTCAGGCACACCACAGAGAGGGGCTACATTTTCATGGAATATGCAGTCAGGGGGGACCTTAGATGTTACATGGTAGAACGAGGGTACCTGCTGGATGGAGAGATTCGTCAGCTATTGAAACAAATTCTATCCGCTGTGCATTACTGCCATTCGCAGCACGTGGTGCACAGGGATTTAAAGTTAGAAAACCTGCTTCTCGACGCCCACCTAAACATTAAGTTGAGCGATTTTGGTCTCAGCTGCAAACTGGCTGGTGGAGAGCGCCTGAAGAGTCTGTGCGGGACCTTTGCCTACTGTGCGCCCGAGGAATTGTTAGGTGAGGAGTTCTGCGGGTACAAGGCTGATGCCTGGAGTGTGGGCGTGATCCTGTACGCCATGGTGGCAGGCTCACTGCCTTTTGTTGGAGAGGATTGTGTGGAGCTGCGGGCAGCCATCCTGTCTGGATACTACAGAATCCCCCACTATGGAAACCCAGAGCTGTGTAACCTGGTGGACAGCTTACTGACCCGGGACCCTGAGGCCAGGCCCACAGTGGCAGACATCATGGGCCACCCATGGCTCCATGCAGGACATGGAGCAGCTGGAACCAGTGATGAGTTTCTGTTTCTTCCACAGGAGCAGGAAGTCTGGGAATTCCCATGGGGCCTCTGCCCTCCACTGTGGCTTCATGAATGGGATGACCCCTGGCCCCCTGTGCCACGCTGGGGGATCTCCCAACAGCAGGGCTTCAGCATCCCAGAAATACATGGGCGGAGCCAAGTGGAGCCTGCAGCACCTCCTCAGGGTCCTGAAGCCCTAAGCTCCCTTGAGGACCTGGGATTCCAGCTGGGCCATCAAGCAGGCTCCCTGCCACCCAGGCTCCCAGCCAGTGCCTTGTGCCCAGGACTTCAGTGGGATCACAGCAAAGGGAAGCCCACGCCTCAGGCCATCCCTGGTGCTCAGAGCTGTCCCGCTCTCCAGTGCCTCCAGAAACACTCAGGCTGCAACAGCAGAGCCCGTGAGTGTGCCGCTCTCAGCTCCCAACCACTGGTGCTTGCAGGAGACCAGTCGGGGCAGACTCCTTGCCGCCATGGGACTCCCAGTGTGAGCAGCAGTGAGTCCTGCAGGACAGACAGTCCCCAACGGGCCGTGTGGACAAGGAGCCCCGCTGTCTGTGCAGTCCTCAGCCAGGATGCTCTGACCTCTCTCTCCACCACACTGAGCACCAACAGCAGTGAGGCTGATGGAGAAGTCAGGAGCTGCTCCCCGGGTGCCTCAGAGGAACAGAGCATCCCAGGAATGCAGCAGCAGGAGGAGGAGCAGAAGGCAGGGACCTCAGACACGCAGGCCAGAAAGGGCAAGGGGCGCCTGGGGATTGGCAGGAGGATCATCCAATGCTTCAGCTGGATGTGTTGTGTCCTGCCAGCCCCAGAGGAAAGCCCTTGAGTGCAGAGAGGAAAGTGGCCTCTCAGTAGCCTCTTGGGAAATGCCCCCGAGGAGGGGCCCTTCCCTGAGGAGTGTAGCAATGAAGGGTAGTCAGGGACTCGTGTCTGGGAGGAGGGCAGGTGATAGGCAGTAAGAGAAACTGCAGGCAGAGAGGGAAGATATTGTTGCATTTTTCAGATGGCCAGTAAGGAAACATGTTTTCATGGTTAGGGGTCATGACCTTTTTCTAACACAGAACATGGTGCTGGATTTTGTTTAGAAGATTAATCCATGAACATCACTCCCTAGTTAAACTTCCTATACCCAGGCCTTATTGGGCCCCTCCCTTAGTCTCCCTTCTGGCTTGCAAGAGTATGATTTTCTCACGAAAACCTATTTTGCTTTTTCTCCCTCACCCTCATGATCCGTGTTGGGATTATGTGAGAGAAAGAATGGACTTGAAGTTCCTGCAGCATCGTTGGTGCCGTGACGTGGAGGGACTCAGCTCCATGGGAAAGGTGAGTAAGGCAGACTGCTCCTCTGGTGTTTGGAGAACCCCTGATCTTCTACATGGTCATTTATCTTTTAGATTCCCCAGGTCTCTGAGCCAGTTCAAAGCGATTGGTGTGGGATGCTGGTTGTAAGATACAGGGCCCACGTTGGATGACACTCTTTGTCCTCCTCCCACTTTATTCTGTCTTTGATTATTGCCTGCACTCTGTGCTCAGGTGGCTCTCTGCCCTGGGAAGTCTTCTCACCCTGAGTTTCCTTCTCGAAGCCCAAGTTCCCAGGTCCCTGGATGAGAAACTCCTGCGACAACTTAGACCTCCTAGATCTGAACTGAGGAGCCTGCATTGCAGACCGAGGTGGCCTCTCCCATTGAGCTGTCTTCCTGTGTGCCCCAAAGAACTCAGGACCCACATGTCTGGGAAGAAGTCACCTGGCACCTTAACTCATGCCCATGCTTTCCGTTTTCCTGCCCAGGTATTTCTTTGGCAAACAACATGTTGGAAGTCATTCCTTCCCAGAGCCATGCTCCTGAAGGTGACTCCCAGGGAAAATTTCTATCCTCAGGCCACACCCACATTCCCCCTCTGCACATTCAACAGTTCTGCACTTGCCCACCCTCAAACTTTGGCCACAAGAGAGTTAGTTGAGACCCCCTTTGTAGAGCCTCATTTCCAAGTTCAGACATGATGCAGGGACAGCAGGAGTGCCAGAGGACAGAGGCAACGACTGCTAGGGGCAGCGCAAACCTCAAAGACTCAGCGACTCCTGGGAGAATGGGGGGGGGTCCTAAAACTCAGCTGCTGTGGGGGGGTGAGGAAGGAGGAGGCAGCTTCTGGGGTCCACGTGGTGACCTAGTGATTCAGTGGCAGTGGGAGTGCCCAGGGAAGGAGCTGGTGGGGCCTGGGGGCCGTGTGGTGGGGCCTGGGAGTTACAAGAGGGCCCAGATAACCACAGGGGAGCCCAAGAAGAAGTAGGAAGAATCCTCGGGCAATCATAGGGAGGCTCTTGGGGACCATGCTGGGGGCCCCATGACGGGTGGCTCCTGGTGGCTGCACTGGGGCATAAAGATGTGGCCTCACTCGGTGTGCCTGAGGAAGCAGGAGGCAGCCAAGGCAGGCCATGAAGTGGCAGGTGCTGGGGAACCGTGCGGGCTGCCCAATGCTGCAGTGACAGCAGGGGCGCACAAAGATGGAGGCAGTGGCTGCTAGGGACCACCGAGTGACACCAGTGACTTAGTGGCAGCAATGGGAGCCGGGCCCAGCCACTTAAGGTAAGAGGTGAGCAGGGTAAGGCCCTGGAGGGTGAGGAGGGCAGCTGGGCCAGGTCGTGGAGGACAAGGAGGGGAGCAGGGTTTGGCCCTGATGGTGTTGAGGTTAGTGGGGCCTGGCCCAAGAGAGCAGCGTGCTGAGAGGGGCCCAGCCCTGGAGGGGGAAGAGGAGAGCGGTGCCCAGCCCTGGAGGGCGAGGAGGAGAGTAGGGTCTGGCCCTGGAGGGTGAGGAGGGGAACAGGGTCCAGCCTTGGAGGGCAGTGAGTGGAGCTGGGCCCAGGCTCTGTTTTCAAGGTGGGGAGCAGAGTGGGCCCAGGCCTTGGAGGGCGAGGAGGCAAGCAGGGCCCGGCCATGGAGGGTGTTGAGGGTAGTGTGGCCTGTCCCTGTAGGGAAGCCCTGAAGTGGGGCCCAGGCTCTGGAGTGTGAAGGTTGGAGTGGGTCCCAGGTTCTGCAGGGCAAGGAGAGGTACGGGACCCAGGCCCTGGAAGGCCAGGAGCGGAGCAGGGGCTGGCCCTGAAGGTGTGGAGGGAAGCGGGGTCTGGCTCTGGAGGGAGGACAGGGATGGCCCTGTGGGGAGAAGGGCCTGAATGTGGATGGGGAGGAGGGGAGCAGAGCCAGACCAAGAGTGCGAGGAGGAGATTGGTGCCTGTGGAGAGCAACTCGGACTATACTGTTACTGGAATTAAGACGTATTCTATACATCTGCTCTCCCACAATATGGCGCTGGGAGAGGAGCAAACAGCTTCTACCCAGCTGCCTCTCACCAACTTGATTGACTGAGCTGCAGGAGCTGATCTTGCTCCTGATTGGAGGAGAGCAGCGTACTCGGCATGTGGGTAGCAGAGTTGGGATTGGTGGAAGAGGACTATAAAGGAGGAGAGAGACAACATGCACCAGGAACATCTAAGGGGAACATCTATCTGAAGGAACACCTGTGCAGCCCCCGAGAGAGCCGGCCGGCGGTGTGCCGCTCCCCCGCGGAAGTGGGGAATGTGGCAGGGGGAACCGCCCTTCCACGGAGGTGGAAGGGACGGTAGCCAACCCGGGAAGAACCAGCAGCAAACCCGGGGAGGGCCGAGCAGACAAAAGAACAGCGCAGGGTCCTGTGTCGTTCCTCCATGAAGACGGGGAGCGACAGTGCCAGCCCTGGAGCATGAGGAGGGGAACACTGGCCCTGGAGGTGAGTAGGGGAGCAGAGTTTGGCCCTTGAGGGAGGCCAGGGCCGGGCCTGAGGGGAGAAGGGCCCGACCCTGCAGGCTGAGGAGGGGATTGGGGCCCAGCTCTGGAATGTGGTGAGGGGAGCAGGGCCTGGCCCTGAAGGACAGCAATGGGAGCTGGGCCCAGGCTCTGGTGGGCAACTAGGGGAGTGGGGCCCAGGCCCTGGAGGACAAGGAGAGTGGGGCAGCCCTGCTGGGTGCCTAGTGCCACAACTGAAGGGAGCAGGGCCTGGCTCTGTAGGGCATGGAGAGGAGAAGGAGCCCAGCCCTAGAGGGTGGCCAGGGCCCTGCCTGAGGGGATCATGGCCCTGGAGGGCAAGGAGGAGTGAGGGGCATGTCACTGGAACATGGCCAGGGCCCTGCCTGTGCTCTGGAGCCTATGTCCTGTGGCCTGTGACCTGTGTCCTGAAATCTGTCCTGTGTCCTGTAGCCTGAGTCCTTTCGCCTGTGTTCTATGTTGTGTAGCCTGTATCTTGTAGCCTGTGTGTTGTGTTGTAGGCGTGTGTCCTGTGGCCTCTGCCCTGCGTCCTGTATCCTGTGTCCTATGTTCTGCAGCCTGTGTCCTGTGTCCTGTTTTGTGGCTGGTGTGTGTGTCCTGTGGCATCTTTTTTCTTATAGCCTGTGACCTATAGTTTGTCCTATAGAGTGTAGCCTGTGTGCTGTAGCCTGTGTCCTCTATCCTGTGTCCTGTGTCCATTAGCCTTTTCATGTGGCCTGTGTCCTTGTCCTGTAGCCAGTGTCCCATTGCCTGTGTCCTATAGCATGTATCGTATAGCCTGTGTCCTTTGTCCTGTAGCCTGTGTCCTGTGTCCTCTGGCCTGTTTCTTTTTGCATGTGTCCTGTGGCCTATGTCCTGTGTCCAGTGTAGTGTTGCCTCTGTCCTATAGCTGGTGTCCTGTGTCTTGTTCCCTCTGTCCTTTAGCCTGTGTCCTGTAGCCTGTGTCTTGTGTCCTATACTTGTTTCCTGTGGCCTATGTCCTGTGTCTTGTGTCCTGTAGCCTGTGTCTTATGTCTGATAGTCTGTTTCCTTTGTCCTTTGTCCTATAGGCTATGTCCTATCCTCTGTGTCCTATCTCTTCTATCCTGTGTTCTGTGTCCTGTAGCTGTGTCATGTGTTCCATATTCTGCATCCTGTAGCCTCGGGCCTGTGTCCCGTGTCCTATGTTGTGTAGCCTGTGTCCAGTGTCTTGTAGCCTGTGGCCTATGTATGCAACCCATGTCCTGTGGTCTCTGTCCTCTAGCTGATGTCCTATGCCCCCTAGCCTGTGTCCTGTGTATTGAGCCTGTGTCCTGTGTCCTGAGCCTGTGCCGAGTGTCCTGTAGTCTGTGTCCTGTGTCCTGAGCCTGTGTCGTGTGTCCTATAGCCTGTGGCCTGTAGTCTTTGTCCTAGAGCTGGTGTCTCTTTGTAGTAGCCAGTGTCCTGTGTACTGAAGTCGGTTTCTTGTAGCCTGTGACAATGTCCTGTATTCTGTGTCCTGTAGCCTGTAGCCTGTGCCCTGTGCTCTGGATCCTAGCTCCTGTGGCCTGTGGCCTCTGTCTTGTGTTGTGTAGCCTGTGTCCTGTAGTCCGTGGCCTATGTCCTGTAGCTGTGGCCTTTGTCCTGTGTCCACTGTGCTGTATGCTGTTGTGCAGGATATTGGATGTAGGCTACAGAACACAGGTTACAGGACACAAGACAGAGGCCCAAAGCAAAGGCCACAGTCTACAGGATTCAGGGCATAGGGCAGTGGACACAGGACACAGGATAGAGGACACAGAATACAGAACCCATGACACAGGCTAGAACACAGGCTATGTGACATAGGTTGCACGCTACAGAACACAGGATCCAGGAGAAAGGACACAGGCTACAGAACACAGGCTACAGGACATAGGACACAGGCTACAGGGCACAGAAGAGAGGCTACAAGACACAGACTATGGGACACAGGACACAGGCTATGGGACACAGGACACAGGACATAAGATACAGGCTATGAGACACAAGACACAGGACAAGGCCACAGAACACAGAACACAGGACATAAGACACAGGCTGTGGGACACAGGACACAGGCTACAGGACACAGAGCACAGGACATTAGACACAGGCTATGGGACACAGGACACAGGCTACAGGACACAGAACACAGAACACAGGACATAAGACACAGGCTATGGGACACAAGACACAGGACATAGGCCACAGGACACAGGACATAGGACACAGGACACATACTACAGGACATTGTCCACAGGTACAAGCCACCGGCTTCAGTATACAGTACACAGGCTACAGCAGAGAGGAAGTCAGCACTAGGACAAAGACTACAGGCCACAGCTCAGGACACAGGACACTGGCTCAGGACACAGGACACCAGCTAGAGGACAGAGGCCACAGAACACAGGATGCAGACATAGGCCTGAGGCTACAAGACACAGGACACAGGCTACACAACATAGAACACAGGATACAGGATACAGGATATAGACAAAAGGACATAGGCCACAGACTACAAGACAAAGATAAACGACACAGCACAGAGGCCACAGACTACACGACACAGGACACAGGCTAGACCACACAGTGTGAGGGAACCACTCAGGACACAGGCTAGAACACAGGCTACGGAACAAGGTTATAGCCTATAGATCACAGGATATAGAACACAGGATACAAGACATAGGACACAGGACACATACACAGGACAGAGGCTAAAGCACAGGACACAGCGACATCACACAGGATACAGGACATAGGCTATAGTAAAAAGGACAAAGGAAATAGACTATCAGACACAATACACTGGCTACAGGACCCCGAACACAGGACAGAAGACATAGGCTACAGGACTCAAGACACAGGACATAGACCACAGGACACAGGCTGCAGCACAGAGGCCACAGGCTACAGGACACAGGACATAATAGCCCAGATGATATGGGACACAGGATATAGGACACAGAATACCAAACACAGGACACAGGCTATGGGACACAGGTTACAGGCTACAGACAAGGACACAGGCTACAGGACACAGGGACAGGCTACAGGACTCAGGACACAGGCTATACAACATAGGACACAGGTCACAGGACAGAGGCTCCAGGATAGAGGCTATGGGACACAGGACAGAGCTACAGAACAAAGGATACAGGCCGTAAGCTACAGGACACTGACACATGCTACACAACACAGGCTGAAGGAAAGAGGAAACAAGACACCGGACACTGGCTGTAGGATAGAGTGTCCTGTGGCCTGTGTTCTGTAGCCACTGTCCTGTGGCCTGTGGCCTGTGGCCTAGATTGTGTAGCCTGTGTCCTGTGTCCTGTAGCTTGTCGCCTATGTCCTGTGTCCTGCAATCTGTGTCCCGTAGACTGTGTCCTGGGTTCCATATCCTATGTCCTATATCCTGTGTCCTGTGTCGTCTGGGCTATGTCCTGTGTCCTGTAGCCTGTGTCCTCTGTCATGTAGACTGTGGCCTCTGTCCTGTAGCCTGTGTCCAGTATCCTCTGTCCTGTAGCCTGTGTCCTGTGACTTATCACAGACTACTGGACACAATACATAGGATACAGGACCCAGAACACAGGACATAAGACACAGGCTACAGGACTCAAGACACAAGACATAGGCCACAGGACACAGGCTACAGCACAGAGACCACAGGCTACAGGACACAGGACATAGCCCAGACAACACAGAACACAGGACATAGGACACAAAATACGGAACACAGGACACAGGCTACGGGACACAGGTTACAGGCTACAGGAGACAGGACAAAGGCTAAACAATATAGGACAATGGACACAGGATAAAAGACACAGGGACAGGCTACAGGACTCAGGACACAGGACACAGGCTACAGGACACATGATAAAGGCTAAATGACGAGGACACTGGCTACAGGACAAAGCACAGAGGCCAAAATGTACAGCACACTGGCCACAGGACAACGGCCACAGCTACAGGATATCAGACACAGACTACAGGACACAGGACACAGGGTTGAGGACATGAACACACCTGCAGCACACAGGCTACAGGACACAGGCTACACAAGATAGAACACAAGCTACAGCATTCAGGGCATAGGCCAGAGGATAGAGGACACAGGATATAGGACACAGAACACAGAACACAGGACACAGGCTAGAACACAGGCTACGGGACATAGGTTACACGCTAGAGGCCACAGGATTTAGAACACAGGATACAAGACATAGGACACAGGACACAGGATGCAGGACAGAGGCTACAGGACACAGGACACAGAATACTCAATGCATACATAGGCCACAGGCTACAAGACAGAGGATGCAGGCCATACAGGCTGAAGGACACAGGAAACAAGACACAGGACACAGGCTATAGGACAGAGGCCACAGGACACAGGACATAGGAAAAGGCTGCATGGCATAGTCCACAGGCTACAGGAGCCAGGCTACAGGACACAGGATACACAACATAGGACACAGGCCACAGATTACAGGACACTGGTTGAAGGATATAGACTACAGGCTAAAGGACACAGGCTACAGGACACAGCACACTCGACACAGGACACAAGCTACACGACACAGGCTGAAGGAAAGAGGGAACAAGACACAGGACACCAGCTATAGGACAGAGGCCACAGGAAACAGGACAAAGGCTGCAGGGTAAAGGCCACAGGCTACAGGATATAGACCACAGGACATAGGCCATAGATTACAGGACACAGGCTACAGGACATAGGACAAATGTCACAGGATACAGGCTACAGGACCTAGGCCCCAGAGCTCAGAGAACAGGCTTCAGGACACAGGACACAGAGTACAGCAAAGAGGACACCACACTAGGACAAAAACTACAGGCCACAGGCTCAGGACACAGGCTAGGGGACATAGGACACCAGCTAGAGGACAGAGGCCACAAGATTCAGGATGTGTACATAGGCCACAGGGTACAAGACACAGGACACAGGCTACACAACACAGGACACAGGACACAGGACAGAGGCTCCAGGACAGAGGCTGTGGGACACAGGACATAACTACAGAACAAAGGATACAGGCCACAAGCTACAGGACACTGACACAGGCTACACGACACAGGCTGATGGAAAGAGCGAACAAGACAGCGGACACTGGGTATAGGATAGAGTGTCCTGTAGCCTGTGTCCTGTAGCCACTGTCCTGTGGCCTGTGTCCTAGATTGTGTAGCCTGTGTTCTGTCTCCTGTAGCCTCTGTCCTGTGTCCTGTAGCTTGTTGGCTTTGTCCTGTGTCCTGCAACCTGTGTCCTGTAGCCTGTGTCCTCTAGGCTGTGTCCTGGGTTCCATATTCTGTGTCCTATATCCTGTGTCCTGTGTCGTCTGGGCTATGTCCTGTGTCCTGTAGCCTGTGGCCTCTGTCCTGTAGCCTGTGGCCTCTGTCCTGTGACTTATGTCACAGACTACCAGACACAATACACAGGCTACAGGTTCCAGAAACAAGACCTAAGACAGAGTTAATAGGACTTAAGACACTCGATATAGGCCACAGGCTACAGCACAAGGGCCACACGCTACAGGACACAGGACATAGCCCAGACGACACAGGACACAGGATATAGGACACAGAATACAGAACCAAAAACACAGGGTAGTACACAGGCTACGGGACGTAGGTTACACGCTACAGGCCACAGGATATAGAACACAGGATTCAAGACATAGGACACAGGACACAGGATGCAGGACAGAGGCTACAGGACACAGGACACAGGATACTCAATGCATACATAGGCCGCAGACTACAACACAGAGGATGCAGACTACATGACACAGGTTGCAGGACACAGGAAAGATGACACAGGACACAGGCCATAGGACAGAGGCCACAGGACACAGGACACAGGATGCAGGACAGAGGCTACAGGACACAAGATGTAGTACATAGGCGAAAGGACATAGTCTATAGGACAAAGGACAAAGGCCAGTGCGTGCTCTCCTCCTCACCCACCACTGGTTGAATTGACACTTTCTTGTTGAGAAAAATAAAGCAGAGGAAAAGAGATAATATTGCAGGGAACCGAACCTTTTATTCTGTAACAGGGTTAGTTTTAGAAAGGTCTCTGGACCGTGGACCTACGCGAAAGGACACAGTCTGTAGGACAAAGGACAAAGGCCACTTCATGCTACATCCTCACTCTTGAGACCTCTCCAAGCCATGAGAAATGTTTCCAAATCAAAGCAGAGATTGTCCAAGGTCCAGAGACCTTTCTGGATCTAACCCTGTTACAGAATAAAAGGTTCGGTTCCCTGCAATATTGTCTCTTTTCCTCTGCTTTATTTTTCTCAACAAGAAAGTGTCAGGTCAACCCTGGAGGGTGAGGAGGAGAGCAGGCACTGGGCTTGGAGAGCAAGGAGGGGAATGGGGCCAAGGCCCTGGAGGGTGAGGAGGGGTGTGGGGTCCGGCCCTGGATGGCGTTGAGAGGAGTGGGGCTGGACCCTGGATGGCAGTGTGGGGAGTGGAATCCAATCCCTGGAGGTCTAGGAGTGGAGCAGGATCCAGCCCTGGAGGGCCTTGAGGGCAGTGGGGTCCAGCCCCGGAAGGCCAGGAGGGGAAGCAGTGTCTAGCCCTGGAGGGCAGCGAGCAGAGCATGCCCAGGCCCTGGAGGGCAAGGAGGGAGGCAGTGTCTGGCCCTGGGGGGCCTTGAGGATAGTGGGGCCCAGCCCTGGAGAGCCATGTTGGGGGCAGGGCCCAGGCCCTGAATGGTCATGAGGGGAGCGGGGTCTGACCTTGGATTGCATTTCAGGAGCAGGACCGAGCCCTGAATAGAGAGAATTGGAGTGGGGCCCAGCCCTGGAGGGAGAGGATTGGAGTGGGGCCCATGTCCTGGAGGGTGAGGAGGGAGTGGGGCCTAGGCCCTGAAGAGTGAGTATTGGAGTGGGGCCCAGGCCCTGTAGGTCTAGGAGGGGAGCAGGGTCTGGCCCAATAGGGTGTTGAGGGCAGTAGGGCCCGAAAATGGGGGTTGCAATGGGAGGGGCCCCAGGACATGAAGGGTGAGGAGAGAGTGGGGCCCAGGGCCTGGAGGGTGAGGAGGGGAGCAGGGTTCATCCCTGGAGGGCTTTGGGAGTATTGGGCCCAGCCCTGGAGGGCAGTGTGGGGTATGAGGTATGGCCCTGGTGTGCAGCGTGGGGAGTTGAGCCCAGGCCCTGGAGGATGAGGATTGGAGTCGGGTACAGGCCCTGGAGAGTGAGGACTGGAGTGGTGACCAGGCCCTGGAGGGGTGCAGGTTGAGCAGAGCCCAGGCCCTGGAGGTCTAGGAGGGGAGCAGGGTCTGGCCCTATAGGGTGTTGAGGGCAGTGGGGCCTGGCCCTGGAGGGCAGTGTGGGGTGTGAGGTATGGCCCTGGAGGGCAAGGAGGGAGTTGGGCCCAGGCCCTGGAGGGCTAGGAGGGAGTTGGGCCCAGGCCCTGGAGGAAGAGGAGGGGTGTGGGATACAGGCCCTGGAGAGTGAGGATTGGAGCAGAGCCCAGGCCCTGGAGGTCTAGGAGGGGAGCAGGGTCTGGCTCTATAGGGTGTTGAGAGCAGTGGGGCCCGGCCCTGGAGGGATATGATGGGAGGGGGCCCGGCACTGGAGGGATGTGATGGGAGGGGGCCCAGGCCCTGGAGGGCGAGGAGGCCGTGGGGCTCAGACCCTGGAGGGTGAGGAGGAGATTGGCGTCCAGCTCTGGAGGGCTTTGAGAAGAGCAGGGCCTGGCCCTGGAGGGCAAAATGGGGAGCAGGGCTAGGCCCAGGAGGATGAGGAGTGGTACAGGGTCCGGCCCTATACAGATGGCACTGAGGGTAGTGGGGCCCAGCCCTGGAGGGCTGGGATGGGAGGGGGGCCCATGCCCTGGAAGGGGAGGAGGGGAGTGTGGCCTAGGCTCCCGGATGAGGGCCAGGATGCCCGGGTCCCGGTGAGCCCGCTATGTCACAACCCCATCCTGGTGAGAAGTGGCTGAGGCAGACGTGGTGGTGGGTGAGCCCATGAACGGGAACTGCAGTCGCTACCCTGGGAAGAGTCGGGAGCAGGTGCAGGGCTGCACCCCTGGTTCCCTGTGGAGGGGGGGATGGCCGGTTTCCTGAGAGCGACCCAGCAGATGCAACGTGGAACCCTGATGCCACACGGAGTGTCCTGTGTGTGTGTGATCGCAGGGGGTTGGTTTCGTTTTTTTAGCTTTCTTTTTCTTTATTGGAAAGAGTGAGAGATAGCTCCATTCACTGGCTCACTCCCGAACACCCACAACAGCTGGGAGCCGGGAGCTGCACCTGGTCTGGGGTGGGAGGCAGGGACATGAGGACTTGAGGCCCCGTCTCGGGCCCTGCTGTGATTCAGCAAACATCGCCTTCCACCCCAGTTTGAGCTGGCTGTCTGGGAGGTGCGTGTGGATCTGCCTTCAGTGGGTTGTCTGCCCAGGCCTTAAGGAAGGCCCCGTGGTCCCTGTCTGGGCTTCTCTTAGGGCTAGTCGGGTTCTCCAGAGGTGTTCTACCCCTGCCTGGGGTCTGGCCCGCAGGATCTCATTGTAGAGGGTGGCAGTGAGTTCTGTGGCCGTGGTGAGCTGTCCCCTACACTGCGCTCTTAGGACACCACAGGCCTGAGCTCACCACTGCCCCAGCACTGTGCTCCTCCATGGCCCCCAGCTCACCACGGCTCCCTGCACTGTGCTCCTCCATGGCCCCCAGCTCACCACGGCTCCCTGCACTGTGCTCCTCCATGGCCCGCAGCTCACCACGTCCCCTGCACTGTGCTCCACCATGGCCCGCAGCTCACCACGGCCCCCAGCACTGTGCTCTCGGGACACACTGTCCCTGTGCTGAGCTCTCACGACAGCACGGCCCCCGAGCCCCGAGCTCACCACAGCCCCATGCACTCATCTGTTACGCCCTCTCCTGCTGCCTGCACGAAGTCTTCTGGCACTGGAGAGACTCCTGGTCTGTTTCCTTTTTCTTTTATAATTTATCGTGGGCTGGCACCATGGCTCACTAGGGTAATCCTCCACCTGCAGCGGCAGCACCCTGGGTTCTAGTCCCAGTTTGGTCTCCTGTAGCCTCTGTCCTGTGTCATGTAGCTTGTCGCCTATGTCCTGTGTCCTGCAACCTGTGTCCCGTAGCCTGTGTTCTCTAGGCTGTATCCTGGGTTCCATATTCTGTGTCCAATAGCCTGTGTCCTGTGTCGTCTGGGCTATGTCCTGTGTCCTGTAGCCTGTGTCCTGTGTCCTTCAGCCTGCGTCCTTGTCCTGTGACCTGTAGCCTGTGGCCTCTGTCCTGAACATGTGTCCTGTGACTTATGTCATAGACTACCAGGCACAATACACAGGCTACAGGACCCAGAACACAGGACATAAGACACAGGCTACAGGACTCAAGACACAGGACATAGGCCACAGGACACAGGCTACAGCACAGAGGCCACAGGCTACAGGACACAGGACATAGCCCAGATGACACAGGACACAGGGCATAGGACACAGAATACCGAACACAGGACATAGGCTACGGGGCACAGGTTACAGGCTACAGGATATAGTCCACAGGCCACAGGACACAGGAGACAGGACAAAGGCTAAACAACATATGACACAAGCTACAGGACACAGGACAAGGGTAAAGGACACAGGCTACATGCTATATGAACAGGTTAAAGGATGAGGACACTGGCTACAGGACACAGGAAGTCGGCACAGCATACAGCACACTAGCCACAGGACAAAGGCCACAGCTACTGGACATAGGACACAGACTACAGAACACAGGACACAGGACATAGGACACAGGCTACAGGACGCAGGATACAGGACATAGGACACGAGCTACAGGACATAGGTTATAGGACAAAGGACAAAGGCCAGTTCATGCTCACAGCCTCACTGTTCAGACCTTACTGAGCCATGAGCAATGTTTCAAAATCAAAGCAGAGATTGTCCAAGGTGCAGAGACCTTTCTGGAACTAACCCTGTTACAGAATAAAAGGTTCGATTCCCCGCAATATTATCTCTTTTCCTCTGCTTTATTTTTCTCAACAAGAAAGTGTCAGCTGAGCCAGGGGTTTGGGGCCAGAGACTCCCAGCACCATGTGTGCTGCCACCCTCTCCGCGAGTGTCCCTCATCGTCCAGTCTCCTTCCCTTGGGTATCGGGTTGTTCTTCTGTTGTCAGGTCAAAAGAGCAGTTTCAGTTCTCAGTCACAAAATTCTCTGGAAGTATCTTCAGCGACCGTTCATCCTCATCCAAGGGCTGAGTCAGGAGGCAGGCAGTGGTGTCTATGGAGGGGCCTGGTTCGCAGCACCATGTGGGTCCTCCAAGCGGTGCCTCCTGTTCTGATGGCTTTCATGCTGAGTGCCCACTTTGGAGCTGCCGCACTTACATGGCCTTGCTGTGGCCTTCCTGTGGCTCCTTCCTGGGCAGGCTGGGAGTGGGTGGAAAGGGGCATCTCTAAGGCCCTCCTCTTCCTGCTTCCTAGGAGCCTGTAAAATGGTTGCCCTGATGCTTCCAGTACAACCACAAGATTCTCCCCTGGACCTGGGTGGAACAGCTGCTCCCAGCAGGCAGTCGTGTTCTTCGAGGTGTTGCTTTCCAGGTGGCTTCTGGCCGCATCAGTGGGTGGGGCCTAGACAGGACCCATGAGTGAGAACTTGGGGGCCTGGGTGTAGCCTTGATTATACATTAACTAATATGACATGAGCTTCTGCTTGAGCCTGACTCTCATTCCCACACACGAGGGACTACACGAAGAGCTGAGTATAAAAGAAAGAAAAATGACACCTTCTAGACCTTACCGTCTAGCTGAAGAATGGGTCATTACAAGGCACAAGGTACTGGCTGGCACTGTGGCTCACTTGGTTAATCCTCCGCCTGTGGTGCCGGCATCCCATATGGGCACCGGGTTCTAGTCCCGGTTGCTCAGCTTCCAGTCCAGCTCTCTGCTGTGGCCCAGGAAGGCAGTGCAAGTGTTTGGGCTGCTGCACCCACATGGGAGACCAGGAAGAAGCACCTGGCTCCTGGCTTCAGATTGGTTCAGCACCAGCAATAGCGGCCATTTGGGGAGTGAACCAATGGAAGGAAGACCTCTCTCTCTCTCTCTCATTGTCTATATCTCTACCTGTCAAATAAAACACAAGGCACAATACATGAAGGAGGCAGCAGGAGGGAGCTTGTCACAGCCACAGGAGGATCCAACGTGCCACCCAGCAGGTTCCCCAGGGCAGTGACTTACACAGAGACCCCCAGAGATACGTTAGCATGGTCCAGATGATTGGGACAAGGAATATGGAGGAGCATTGAGGCTCCAGGCAGAGGGCACAGGAGGGAGGGTGAACCAGAGGCGGGGGGAGGAGAAGGTTGTCCCTAACAAGGCAGAGAGGTAGTAGGAGCCAGGTTGCACAGAGAAAGACGATCCAGTGATGACAGGGCTCCTGGTGGGATGAAATGAGATCATAAATGCAAATCAGTTAGTGCTGTGCACGTACACAGGACGGGTTTGAACAACAGGAGGGACTTGCAAGTGCAAACCACATGGAGGACCAGCCTGTACTCCCAGGGACAGGCAGCTACCGAGCATGGGAGAATGAGGCACTCAGGGAGAGGAGTGGGAACTGGCCCTGGAGGGCAGTATGGGGAGCTTAATCCAGGCCCTGGAAGGCAAAGAGGGGAGCGGGGTCCAGTCCTGGAGGTTGGTGAGGGGAGTGGGGTGTAGCCTTGGAGGGCACCAATGGTGCTGGGCGCAGGCCCGGGTGGGCAAGGAGAGGAGTGGGGCCCAGAACTCATGGGTGGCTACTTCAGCGCCCAAGGGGAGCCGGGCCCTGCTTGGTATCGCATGGAGAGAAGGGTCCATTACTGGGAGGTGGCCAGAGCCCTGCCTAAGGGGTGCTGGTCCTGGCACTGGAGGGCAAGGAGGAGAGAGGGGCCTGTCCCTGGAGCATGGCCAGGGCCCTGCCTGAAGGGAGCGGGCACTGGCCCTGGGGATGAGGAGTGGAGCAGGGTCCAGTTCTGGAGGGCTTTTGGCAGAACTGGGCCTGGCATGGAGGGCAAGGAGGGGTGCAAGCCCAGCCCTAGAGGACGTTGAGGGCAGTGGGGCCTGGCCCTGGAGGGCAGTATGGGGGTGGGACCTGGCCCTGGAGGGCAGCGTGAGGTGATGGGCCCAGGCCTGAGGGTGAGGAAGGGTACAGGGCTTGGCCCTGGAGGGCCAGGATTGGAGTGGGGCCTCGCCCTGGAATAGGCCAGCAACTGCTTGAGGGGAGCAGGGCCCAATCCTGCAGGGCAAGGAGGGGAGGGGGGCTGAGCCCGGGAAGGTGGCCATGGCCATGCCTGAGGGTAGCAGGGCTGAACCCAGGAGGGCAAGGAGGGGTGCGAAGCCCAGTCCTGGAGTGCAAGGAGGAGAGCAGGCCCTGGCCCTGGGTGGTGAGGAGGGGAGTGGGGCCCGGCCCTAGAGAGTGAGGAGGGGAGCAGATCTGGCCCTGAGGGTGTTTAGAGGAGTGTGGCCTGGCCCTCCAGGGCAGTGTGGGGAGTGGAGTCCAATCCCTGGAGATCTAGGAGTGCAGCAGGGTCTGGCCCTATAGGGTGTTGATGGCAGTGGGCCCGACCATGGAGGGCTGGAATGGGAGCGGGGCCCAGGCTTGGAGTGCAAGGAGTGGAGAAGGTCCCAGAGCTGGGAGGATGAAGAGGAGAGAGGGGTCAGCTCTGGAGGGCTTTGAGCATGGCAGGGCTCGGCCCTGATAGGCAAGGAGGGGAGCTGGGTCCAGCCCAGGAGGATGAGGAGTGGAGTAGTGTCGCTCCCCCTCTTCGTGGAGGAATGACACAGGACCCTGTGCTGTTCTTTCGTCTGCTTGGCCCTCCCCGGGTTTGCTGCTGGTTCTTCCCGGGTTGGCTGCCGTCCCTTCCACCTCCGTGGAAGGGCGGTTCCCCCTGGCCACTTTCCCCACTTCCGCAGGGGAGCGGCACACCGCCGGCCAGCTCTCTCGGGGGCTGCACAGGTGTTCCCCTTAGGTGTTCCTCTTAGATGTTCCTCTTAGATGTTCCTGGTGCATGCCGTCTCTCTCCTCCTTTATAGTCCTCTTCCACCAATCCCAACTCTGCTACCCACACACCGAGTACGCTGCTCTCCTCCAATCAGGAGCAGGTCCCACAGTTTATTGGTTGAACTGGAGGCAGCTGTGTAGAAGCTGTTTCCCTTCTCAGCACCATATTGTGGGAAAGCAGATGCATAGAATAAGTCTTAATTCCAGTAACTTAGTCTAGTCCGAGTTGCTCCCCACAGATCCCCCTTTCTTTTTATTTTTTGGCGTTGATATGCGCCTGTCTTCGGTGCCCCGCAGCACACACTCTGCTCTGCTTGCTAGAGTTGCCCACAGGTGCTTACAAGTCCTATCAATCAGGTAAACCGAATCCGGGTCCTCTCTTCGCCATGTTGTGAGGAGGTTTTTAAGCGCTGATGCGTGCCTGTGTTCGGTGCCCTGCAGTGCATGCTCTGCTCTGCCTGCAGGTGCTTACAAGCCCTATCAGGCAAACCGAATCCAAGCCTTCTCATTGCCATATTGTGGGGAGGCTTATTGGTGTTGATTTGTGCCTATCTTCGGTGACCTGCAGCTCATACTCTGGTCGAGCTGCCTGCTGGTGCTTACCGCCTTACTAATCAGGCAGACCGAATCCAAGCTCTCTCATTGCCATGTTGTGGGGAGGCCTTTCTCTATTTCTCTATCTCTGGGCATTCCTATTTCTCCTATTTTACTTCTATCTACCAGCATTCCTATTTCTCTCATTTTACTTCTAAACTTCTGTTTCTCTTATCCCTGCGGCTTCCCGGCGCCCGCCCCGAGGCTGCTTCACGGCTCTGCGCGGCTTCCCGGCGCCTCGCCCCGCCAGCGCCCGCCCCAAGGCTGCTTCTCGGTGCCTCGCCGCCCCGCGTTCCCTATCTATTCACGCCCCGTGCTCTCTCTGCATGTGGCGGCTTCTGCGAGTCACACAGCCCCAGCTCACGTCTCCGCCACTAGTATTCAATCTAAGTTCCCCGGGCTAACCTGGCGAATTCAACCTAGCTCACGTGTCTGCGCCTTTCGGTCTGGCTTCCCGTCCTTTGCTCCTCAGGCTAACCTGACGGATTCCAACCTAGCTCATACGTCTCCGCCTCTAGTTTTAGATTTTCGCCTTTTGCTCCCCGGGCTGACTTGACGAATCCCAAACTGGCTTACGTTTCCGCCTCGGCCTGCCCCCCGCGGCTTCAATTTCCCTAACATTTTTCTCTACCCGGTATATTTCCCCAAGCTTTCCTCCAACAATACTCCTCCCTCATTTCTCCTGGCTTCTCCCCACAGTCCGTATCCGAGTCTGTTTGTTCTAGCTTTCACTTTCGCTTTCGACCTTAGAGATTTCTCCCAGCTTCCCCCCGTAGTCCGTATCAGTCTATGCCTAGGCTTTCAATAGCTTCTTCCGGCACCTTTTTCGTCCGGCTTTTCCCTAGGCTGTTTGCTAGTCTCTCTCTCCGATATTTTCCCATTTCTTCCCGTTTCTTCCCTCCTAAGCTTCCTATCCGAGTCACGGCACCATTATGTCGCTCCCCCTCTTCGTGGAGGAACGACACAGGACCCTGCGCTGTTCTTTCGTCTGCTCGGCCCTCCCCGGGTTTGCTGCTGGTTCTTCCCGGGTTGGCTGCCGTCCCTTCCACCTCCGTGGAAGGGCGGTTCCTCCTGGCCACTTTCCCCACTTCCGCAGGGGAGTGGCACACCGCCGGCCAGCTCTCTCGGGGGCTGCACAGGTGTTCCCCTTAGGTGTTCCCCTTAGGTGTTCCTGGTGCATGCCGTCTCTCTCCTCCTTTATAGTCCTCTTCCACCAATCCCAACTCTGCTACCCACACACCGAGTACGCTGCTCTCCTCCAATCAGGAGCAGGTCCCACAGTTTATTGGTTGAACTGGAGGCAGCTGTGTAGAAGCTGTTTCCCTTCTCAGCGCCATATTGTGGGAAAGCAGATGCATAGAATAAGTCTTAATTCCAGTAACTTAGTCTAGTCCGAGTTGCTCCCCACAGAGCAGGCCCCAGGCCATGGAGGGCAGCGTGTGGAGTTGGGCCCAGCCTTGCCGGCCAAGGAGTGCAGCAGAGCCCGGCCCAGAAGGGCGAGCAGTGGAGCGGGGTCTGACCCTGGATGGTGTTGAGGGCAGTGGGGACAGGACCTAGAGGGCCATGTGCAGATTGGAGCCCAAGCCCTGGAGGGCGAGGAATAAAGCAGGGTCCAGCACTGGAGGGCACTGAGGGGAGTGGGGTCCAGCCTTGGAGGGCAGTGGGGGGAGTGGGGCTCAGGCCCTAAAGGGCCAGGAAGGGATCAGGGTGTGGCCCTATAGGGGGTTGAGGGCACTGGGATCTGAACCTGGAGGGCATTGAACAGAGCAGGCCCCAGGCCCTGGAGGGCGAGGAGGGGTGTGGGGACCAAGCCCTGGACAGCTAGGAGGGGAGCAGGGTCTGGCCCTGGAGGGGGTGAGGTGAGTGGGTCCAGGCCCTAGAGAGCAAGGAGGGGAGCAGTGTCCGGCCCTGGAAGGCCTTGAGGGTAGTGGGGCCCGGCCCTGGATAGTAGCGTGGGGTGGCAGGGCCCAGGCCCTGGAGGGTGAGGAGGGGAGCAGAGCCCGGCCTTGGAGGGCGAGGATTGGAGTGGGGCCCTTGTCCATGAGGGTGAGCAGGGGTGTGGGTGTGGGTGTGGGAACCAGGCCCTGGAGGCCAGGAGGGGAGCAGGGCCTGGCCCTGGGGGGCGAGATGGGGAACAGGGACCAGCCCTGGAGGGCGCTGAGGGTATTGGGGCCTGGGCCTGGAGGACAGTGTGGGGAGTGGGGCCTGGCCCTGGAGCTCGAGGAGAGGAGTAGAGTCTGGTCCTACAGGGTGTTGAGGGAAGTGGGGCACAACCCTGGAGGGCTGCCATGGGAGTGGGGCCCAGACCAGGAGGGTGAGGAGTGGAGTGTGGCCCAGGCCACGGGGGATGGGGTGGTGAGTGGGGTCCTGCTTTGGACGGCTTTGAGCAGTGGGGGGCAGGCCCTGGAAGGTAAGGTGGGGAGCCGAGCCCAGCCCTGGAGGGCGAAGAGTGGAGCAGGGTCCAACCCTGGAGGGCGTTGAGGGTAGTGGGGCCGGCCCTGGAGGTCAGTGTGTGGAGTGGGTTTTGGCCCTGGAGGGCAGCATGGGGAGCGGAGCCCAGGCCCTGGAGGGTGAGGAGGGGAGCTGGTCCTGGCCCTGGAGGGTGTTGAGGGGAGTGGGGCCAGGCCTGGAGGGCAGCGTGGGGAGTGGAGTGCAATCCCTGGAGACCTAGGAGTGGAGCAGGTCCAGTCCTACAAGGTGCTGAGGGCAGTAGGCCGTGCCCTTGTGGGCAGCGTGTGGAGTAGGCGGAGGCCCTGGGGGGCAAGGAGAAGAGCAGGCACTGGCCCTGGAGGGCGAGGAGTGGAGCAGGGTCTGGCCATGGTTGGTGTTGAGGGCATTTGGGCCCGGCCCGAGAGGGCCGTGTGCAGATCAGAGCCCAAGTCCTGGAGGGCGAGGATGAGAGCGGGTCCAGCTTTGGAGGGCATTAAGGGGAGTGGGGTCCAGCCTTGGAGGGCAGCGGGGGGAGCGGGGCTCAGGCCTGAAGGGTCAGGAAGGGATCAGGGTGTGGTCCTATAGGGCATTGAGGTCACTGGGATCTGGACCTGGAGGGCATTGAACAGAGCCGGCCCCAGGTCCTAGAGGGTGAGGAGGTGTGCGGGGACCAAGCCCTGGACAGCTAGGAGGGGAGCAGGGTCTGGCCCTGGAGGGGGGTGAGGTGAGTGGGTACAGGCCCTGGAGGGTGAGGAGGGGAGCAGTGTCCGGCCCTGGAAGGCCTTGAGGGTAGTGGGGCCCGGCCCTGGATAGTAGCATGGGGTGGCAGGGCCCAGGCCCTGGAGGGTGAGGAGGGGAGCAGAGCCCGGCCTTGGAGGGCGAGGATTGGAGTGGGGCCCTTGTCCACGAGGGTGAGCAGGGGTGTTTGTGTGGGTGTGGGAACCAGGCCCTGGAGGCCAGGAGGGGAGCAGGGCCTGGCCCTGGGGGGCGAGAAGCGGAACAGTGACCAGCCCTGGAGGGCGTTGAGGGTATTGGGGCCTGGGCCTGGAGGACAGTGTGGGGAGTGGGGCCTGGCCCTGGAGCTCGGGGAGAGGAGCAGAGTCTGGCCCTATAGGGTGTTGAGGGAAGTGGGGCACAACCCTGGAGGGCTGCCATGGGAGTGGGGCCCAGACCTGGAGGGTGGGGAGGGGAGCGTGGCCCAGGCCACGGGGGATGAGGTGGTGAGTGGGGTCCTGCTTGGACGGCTTTGAGCAGTGGGGGGCAGGCCCTGGAAGGTAAGGTGGGGAGCCGAGCCCGGCCCTGGAGGGCGAAGAGTAGAGCATGGTCCAACCCTGGAGGGCGTTGAGGGTAGTGGGGCCGGCCCTGGAGGTCAGTGTGTGGAGTGGGTTTTGGCCCTGGAGGGCAGTATGGGGAGCGGAGCCCAGGCCCTGGAGGGTGAGGAGGGGAGCTGGTCCTGGCCCTGGAGGGTGTTGAGGGGAGTGGGGCCGGGCCCTGGAGGGCAGCGTGGGGAGTGGAGTGCAATCCCTGGAGACCTAGGAGTGGAGCAGGTCCAGTCCTACAAGGTGCTGAGGGCAGTAGGCCGTGGCCTTGGTGGGCAGTGTGTGGGGAGTAGGCGGAGGCCCTGGGGGGCAAGGAGAAGAGCAGGCACTGGCCCTGGGGGACGAGGAGGGCATTGGGGCCTGGCCCTGGAGTTCAGCGTAGGGAGAAGAGCCCAGGCCCTGGAGGGCGAGGAGTGGAGCAGGGTCTGGCTCTAGAGGGCGTTGAGGGCACTGAGCCCAGCCTTGGAGGGCTGCGATGGGAGGGGGCCCAGGCCCTGGAGGGCGAGGAGGGCAGCAGGCATTGGCACCAGGGGTTGAGGAGGAGAGCAGGACCTGACCAAGGAGGGCGAGGAGGGGAGCAGGGCCCGACCCAGGAGGGCAAGCAGGGGAACAGGACCCGACCCAGGATAGCAAGGAGTGGAGCGGAGCCCAGCCCTGGAGGGCGATGAGGGCAGTGGGGCCCGGCCCTAGAGGGCAGCAGTGGGAGTCGGGCCCAGGTCATAAGAGGCAAGTGGGGATCAGGGTGTGGCCCTGGAAAGAGGCCATGAAAAATCTAAGGGGAGCAGGGCCTGGCTCTGGAGGGCAAGGAGGGGAGCAGGCATTGGCACTGGAAGGCAGAGAGGAGCGAGGCCTGGCCTTGGAGGGTGAGGAGGGGAGCGCGGCCTGGCCCTAGTGGGCAGCAATGGGAGCCGGGCCCAGGCCATGACAGACAAGTAGGGAGCGGGTCTGGCCCTGGATGGAGACCAGGGACGCACCTGACGGGAGCAGGACATGGCTCTGGGGGGCGAGGAGGGGAGCAGGCCCGGCCCTGCAGGGTGAGGAGGTGAGTGTTGCCTTGCCCTGGAGCTCGAGGAGTCGAGTAGGGTCTGGCCCTGGGTGGTGTTGAGGGCAGTGGGGCCAGGCCCTAGAGGGCCGTGTGCAGATAGGAGCCCAAGCCCTGGAGGGCGAGGATGACAGTGGGGTCCAGCTTTGGAGGGCATTGAGGGGAGTGGGTCCAGCCTTGGAGGGCAGCGGGGGGAGCGGGGCTCAGGCCTGAAGGGCCAGGAAGGGATCAGGGTGTGGCCCTATAGGGCGTTGAGGACACTGGGGTCTTGACCTGGAGGGCATTGAAAAGAGCAGGGCCCAGGCCCTGGAGGGTGAGGCGGGGTGCGGGGACCAAGCCCTGGACAGCTAGGAGGGGAGCATGGTCTGGCCCTGGAGGGGGGTGAGGTGAGTGGGTCCAGGCCCTAGAGGGCAAGGAGGGGAGCAGTGTCCGGGCCTGGAGGGCCTTGAGGGTAATGGGGCCCGGCAGTGGAGAGCAGCATGGGGGGCAGGGCGCAGGCCCTGGAGGGTGAGGAGGGTAGCAGGGCCCAGCCTTGGAGGGCGAGGATGGGAGAGGGGCCCTTGTCCACGAGGGTGAGCAGGGGTGTGGGTGTGGGTGTGGGAACCAGGCCCTGGAGGGCTAGGAGGGGAGCAGGGCCTGGCCCAGGGGGGCAAGAAGCGGAACAGGGACCAGCCCTGGAGGGCGTTGAGGGTATTGGGGCCTGGGCCTGGAGGGCAGTGTGGGGAGTGGGGCCTGGCCCTGGAGCTCGAGGAGGGGAGCAGGGTCCAGCCCGATAGGGTGCTGAGGGAAGTGGAACACGACCCTGGAGGGCTGCCATGGGAGTGGGGCCTGGCCCTGGAGGGTGAGGAGGGGAGCTGCAGAGTGAACCTGAGGTTGCCACTTCAAGACACGGTGAAGGATGCGGGAGAGGGCAGGCAAGTGCCTGCATGAGGAGAGCGGCGCCCAGGCCTCAGAACTCCCCTCTCTTCTCGGTCCGCGGTGCGTTCTGGAGCTTAAAGACATCCCCATGTACGTAATCGACAGCTGGTGAAGAGCTCTGGGCTGGGAGTAAAGCAGCTGCTCTGTCACTCATCAGCTGTGGGGACCAGCGGGCATCTCTCCTCCCTGTGCCGTCTCTCCGCTGGCAGGAGGTTCGAAGTTCTAGCCTAAGTAGTGTTTTACTACCTTTTGTTTGTGGCCTGGGGAGTCACGCAGTGGAACGCCATATTCTATTTATTTATTTCCAGATAAGGTCAGTAGAGGTCCTGGGTGGACATGAGTAAGGGGTGAGGGAGGGATACTATTCAACCCAGCACAGAGCTTTTTTTTTTTTAAAGATTTATATATTTATTTGAAAGGCAGAGTCACACACACCCACATACACACACACACACACACACACACAGAGAGAGAAAGAGAGAGAGAGAAAGAGAGAGAGAGAGAGATTCTATTGCAAGCAGTCCCTAAGTTGGGCCTAAATTCAAGGGTGAGGGGACAGAGATCCCCAGCCCTCAGTGGGAGTCATGACTAAAAAAAAATCTGCAGGCCGGCGCCGTGGCTCACTAGGCTAATCCTCCGCCTAGCGGCGCCGGCACACCGGGTTCTAGTCCCGGTTGGGGCGCCGGATTCTGTCCCGGTTGCCCCTCTTCCAGGCCAGCTCTCTGCTGTGGCCAGGGAGTGCAGTGGAGGATGGCCCAGGTGCTTGGGCCCTGTACCCCATGGGAGACCAGGAAAAGCACCTGGCTCCTGGCTCCTGCCATCGGATCAGCGCGGTGTGCCGGCCGCAGCGCGCTGGCCATGGCGGCCATTGGAGGGTGAACCAACGGCAAAGGAAGACCTTTCTCTCTGTCTCTCTCTCTCACTGTCCACTCTGCCTGTCAAAAAAAAAAAAATCTGCAGTCATCCTTTCAAATTGCCACAAAGTTCTTCCAGGCCCTTCTGCCCTCCGGCCTGGCAGTAGCCACCCACCAGGGCTGGGCCCCTCTCCCCTCCTTGCCCTCTGGGTCAGGCCCTTCTCCCCACAGGCAGGGTCCTGGCCTCCCTCCAGGTCCAGACCCCGCTCCACTCCTCACCTTCCAGGACCAGGCCCTGCTCCCCTCCTCACCCTCCAGGGCCTGGCCCTAGCTCCCCATGTTGCCCTCCAGGGCAAAGCCCCACTCCATTCCTCACCCTCCAGGGTCTGGGCCAAGCTCCCCACACTGCCTTCCTGGTCTGGGCCCTACTGACCACAACAGCCTCCAGGACTGGACCCTGCTCACCTCCATTACATCCAGGGCCAGACAATGCTCCCTTCCTCACCTTCCAGAGCCACGCCCTCTCCCTTCTGATGCATCCCTGGCCTCCCTCCAGGGCCTGGGCCCCACTCCCCACCCTGCCCTCCAGAGCCGGACCCCACTCCCCTCAATGCCCTCCAGGGCTGGACCCCGCTCCACCTCTCACCCCCCAGGGCCAATGCCTGCTCTCCTCCTTGCCTTCCAGGGCCTGGGCCCCACTGCCCTCTACACCATCCAGGGCTGCACACCGCTCCACTCCTGGCCCCCAGGGCCAGACCCACTCCCCTCAGGCATGGCCTTGGCCACACTCCAGGGCTGAGCCACACTCCCTTCCTTGCACTCTAGGATCGGGCCCTACTCCCCTCAGGTAGGGCCCTGGAATACTCCAGGGGGAGGCCCCACTCCCCTCCTTGCCCTGCAGTGTCAGGCACAGCTCCCCTCAGTGCTGGGCCCCTGCTCCTCTCTGTGCCCTACAGAGCCGGGATCTGTTCACCTCTGGCGCGGCACTAGCCCCACTAGGGTTAGGCCCCGGTCCTCTCCTTGTCCTCAGGGCCTGGGCCCCACTCCCCTCCTTGCCCTCCAGGGTCGGGCCCTGCTCCCCTCAGGCAGGGCCCTGGCCTCCCTCCAGGTCCAGACCCCGTTCCTCTTCTCACCCTGCTCCTCACTTGCCCTACATGGCCTGGGCCTGACTACCATTGCTGCCCTCCAGGGCCTGGTCCCGCTCCCCTCCTCACCCTCCAAGGCTGGGCCCTGCACCCGACCTCGCAATCCAAGGTCAGACCTCGCTCCCCTCCTCACCTCCAGGGCCTAGCCCCACTCCCCATGCTGCCCTCCAGGACTGGGCCCGACTACCCTCATTGCCCTCCAGGGCTGGACCCTGCTCCACTCCTTGCCCTCCTGTGCTGGGCCCTGCTCCCCTCCTTGTCCTTCAGGGCCAGGGCCACGCTAACCTTCTCGTTCTCCAGGGCCTGGGCCAGATTCCCCTCTTCACTCCCCAGGCCAGGGCCTGCTCTCCTCGCACTGCTGGGCGGGGCCACACACCCCTCCTTGCCCTCCTGGATTGGGCCCTCCTCCCCTCAGCAGGGCCCTGGCCTATTCCAGGGTGTGGCCCCACCACCCTCCTCACCCTCCAGGGACTAGGCCCACTCCCCTCCTCACCCTCTTGGTCCTGGACCCCACTCCAATCCTTGCCCTCCAGGGCCAAGCCCTGCACCCCTCCTCACCCTCCAGGGCTTGGGCCCAGCTCCTCACGCTGCCCTCCAGGGCCGGGCCCCACTCTTATCATTGTCCTCAACACGCCATAGGGCTGGACCCTGCTCCACTCCTCGAGCTCCAGGGCCTGGGGCTCTGCTCCCTACGCTGCCCTCCAGGGTTGGGCCCCGCTCCACTCAACACCCTCCAGGACCAGACCCTGCTCCCTCCTTGACCTCCAGGGCAAGACACCTCTCACCTCCTCGCCCTGCAGGGACAGGCCTGCTCCGCTCCTTGCCCTCCACAGCCGGGTCCTGCTCCCGTCAGGTGCGTCCCTGGCCTCCATCCAGGGCCAGACCCTGCTCCCCACTTGCCTTTCACGGCCTGGGCCCAGCTCCCACTGCTGCCACCAGGGCCAGGCCCCGCTCCCCTCCTCACCCTCCATGGCCAGGCCTTGCTCCCCTCCTTGCCTTCCAGTGCCAGAACACTGTTCCCCTCCTCACCCACCAGAGCCAGGCCCTGCTCCCCTTAGATTGTTCCTGGCCTCCCTCCAGGGCCACACCCTGCTCCCCACTTGCCTTTCACGGCCTGGGCCTGGCTCCCACTGCTGCCCTCTAGGGCCGTGCCCCACTGCCCTTATCGCCCTCTAGGGCTGGACCCCGCTCCACTCCTTGCCCTCCTGGGTCAGGTCCTGCTCCCCTCCTCGCCCTCCAGGGCTTGGGCCCCGCTCCCATCATAGCCCTCCATGGCCGGGCCCACTGCCCTCAACACCCTATAGAGCCAGACCCTGCTCAACTCCTCAACTTCCAGGGCCTGGGCTCCTCTCCCAATGCTGCCCTCCAGGGCCGGGCCCCAATGCCCTCCTGGCCCTCAGGGCCAGTGCCTGCTCTCCTCCTTGCCCCCCAGGGCCTCGGCCAACTCCCCATACTGCCCACCAAGGCCAAGACCCACTGCCCTCAGCACCTTATAGGGCTGCACCCACTCTCCTCCTAGATCTCCAGGGACTGTACTCCACTCCCCATGCTGCCTGCCATGGAAAGACCCACTGCCCTCAGCACCTTATAGGACTGGACCTGCTCCACTCCTAGATCTCCAGGGATTGCACTCCACTCCCCACGCTGCCCTCCAGGGCCCGGCCACACTCCCCTCAACACCCTCCAGGGCCAGGACCAGCTCCCCTCCTCACCCTCCAGGGCCTGGGCTCAGCTCCCCATGCTGCCCTCCAGGGCCAAAACCCACTCCACACACTGACCTCCAGGGCCGGCCCCACTACCCTCAATGCCCTCCAGGGTTGGACCCCGCTCTACTCTTCGCTCTCCAGGGCCGGGCTTGGCTCCCCACCTTACCTTCCAGGGCCTGCCCCCCACTGCTCAAAGCCATCCAAAGCAGAACCCCACTCACCACCTCATCCCCCATGGCCTGGGCCACGCTCCCCTCACCCTCCAGGTCTGGGCCCCACTCCCATGGCAGCCCCCATGGTTGTGCCCCACTTCCCTCAACACCCTATAGGGCCGGACCCTTCTCCACTCCTCGCCCTCCAGGGCCTGAACCCACTCACCTCACCCCCCTCCAGGGCCAGACCCTGCTCCATCCTAGCCATCCAGGGCCTGGTCCCCGCACCCCTCCTCACCCTCCAGGGCCTTGGCCCCGCTCTTTTCAATGACGTCCAGGTCCAGACCCCAGTGCCCTCAATGCCCTATAGGGCCACACCCTGATCCCTTCCTGGCCCTTCAGGGCCTGAGCCCCGCTCCCCACACTGCCCTCCAAGGCTGGACCCCACTCCCCTCCATGCCCTCCAGTGCTGGACCTCGCTGTCTTCCTCACCCTCCAGGGCTTGGGCTCTGATCTGCACACGGACCTCTAGGGCTTGGCCCCACTGCCCTCAACACCATCCAGGGCTGGACCCCACTCCACTGCTCACCCTCCTGGGCTGGGCTCTGCTGCACTCCTTGACCTCCAGGACTGGGGCTCACTCCCATACTTGCCCTACAAGGTTGGGCCCTGCTCCCCTGAGGTATGGCCATGGCCACACTCCAGGGACAGGCCCCTCTCTCCTCCTTGACCTCCAGGGCCAGTCCCAGCTCCCCTCAGGCAGGGCCCTGGTCACGCTCAAGGGACAGGCCACTCTCTCCTTCTTGCACTTCAGGGCCAGGCCAAGCTCCCCATAGGCAGGGCCCTGGCCACCCCCCAGAGCTGAGCCCCTGTCCCTCTCCATGCCTTACAGAGTTGGGCCTTGCTCCCCTTGGGCATGACACTAGCCACTCACCAGAGGGGCTGCACTCCTCTCCTTGAGCACCAGGACCTGGGCCCGGCTCCCACTACTGCCCTCCAGGGCCAGGCCCCACTCCCCTCACCTTCCTCCAGGGCCAGACCCTGTTCCCCTTCTCGAACTCCAGGGCCTGGGTCTTGGCCCCACTCCAATCCTTGCCCTCCAGGGCCAGGCCTTGCTCCCCACCTTGCCCTCCATGGCCTAGGGCCAGCTCCACATGCTGCCTTCCAGGGCCAGACCCCTCTCCCCACACTGCCCTCCAGGGCCAGACCCCATTCCCCTCCTCACCCTCTAGGGCCGGACTCCACTCCCCTCCTCACCACCCAGGGCTAGGGCCTGCTCTCCTCCTCACATGCCAGGGCTGGGCCCAGCTCCACAAGCTGCCCTCCAGGGCCAGTCCCCACCCCCCATGCTGCTCTCCAGGGCCAGACCCCACTGCCCTCAACGCCCTCCAGGGCTGGCCCCTGCTCCACTCCTCACCCTCCTGGGCTGGACACAGCTCCCCTCCTTGCCCTTCAATGCCGAGCCCTCCTCTGCTCAAAGCCCTCCAGACCTGGACCTCTCTCTCCTCCTCATCCTCCCGGCTCTGGGACCTGCTCCACTCCTTGTCCTCCAAGCCTGGGCCCCACTCCCATTCCAGCCCTCCATGGTTGGGCCCACTGCCATCAACACCCTATAGGGCCAGACCCTGCTGCACTCCACTCCTAGACCTCCAGGGATTAGACTCCATTCCCCATGCTGCCCTCCAGGGCCAGGCCACACTCCCCTCAACACCCTCCAGGCCAGACCCCGCTCCCGTCCTCACCCTCTAGGGCCGGACCCCACTCCCCTCCTCACCACTCAGGGCCAGGGCCTGCTCTCCTCCTTGCACTCCAGGGCTGGGCCCTGCACCCCTCTTTGCCCTCCTGGGTTCAGCCCTGCTCCCCTCAGGCATGGTCATGGCCACCTTCCCTGGCTCAGCCCAGCCTCCCCTCCTTGCTCTCCAGGGCCTGGGCCCCACTCCAATCCTTGTCCTCCAGGGACAAGCCCTGCACCACTCCTTGCCCTCCAGGCCTGGGCCCATCTCCTCATGCTGCCCTCCAGGGCCAGGTCCCACTCCCCACACTGCCCTCAAGGGCCAGGCCCCTCTGCCCTCAATGCCCTCTAGGGCTGGACCCTGCTCCACTCCTCACCTTCCTGGGCCAGGCCCTACTCCCCTCCTTACCCTCCATGCCAGGCCCAGCTCTGCCAAAAACCCTCCAGAGCTGGACCCTGCTCCACTCCTCACCCCCAGGGCCAGTGCCCGCTCCCTTCAGGCAGGGTCCTGACCAGCTCCAGGGAGAGGCCCCTCTCCCCTCCTTGCCCTCCAGGGCCAGGCCCAGCACCCCTCAGGCAGGATGGACCCTTCTCCTCTCCATGCAATACTGAGCAGGGCCTTGCTCCCCTTGGGTGCTGAAGTAGCCACCCATGAGTTCTGGGCCCCACTCCTCTCCTTGCCCACCCAGGCCTGTGCCCAGCACCCATTGCTGCCCTCCAGGACCACACCCCACTCCCCTCACCAACCTCCAGGTCTGGAACCCTCTCCCCTCTTTGCCTTCCAGGGCCTGGGTGCAGCTCCCCACACTGCCCTCCAGGGCCAGTCCCCACTCGCCACAATGCCCTCCAGGGCCAGGCCCCACTGCAGCCCCTTCCTCCTCTCCCTGAGTGCCTCATTCTCCCGTGCTCGGTAGCTGCCTGTCCCTGGGAGCACAGGCTGGCTCCTCCATGTGTGTTTGTACTTGCAAGTCCCTCCCATTGTTCAAACCTGTCCTGTGTACGTGCACGGCACTGATTTGCATTTATGATCTCATTTCATCCCACCAGGAGCCCTGTCATCACTGGATCGTCTTTCTCTGTGCAACCTGGCTCCTACTACCTCTCTGCCTTGGTAGGGACAACCTTCTCCTCCCCCCGCCTCTGGTTCACCCTCCCTCTTGTGCCCTCTGCCCGGAGCCTCCATGGTCCTCCATATTCCTTGTCCCAATCATCTGGACCATGCTAACGTATCTCTGGGGGTCTCTGTGTAAGTGTCACTGCACCAGGGAACCTGCTGGGTGGCACGTTGGATCCTCCTGTGGCTGTGACAAGCTCCCTCCTGCTGTCTCCTTCATGTACAGTACCTTGTGTTTTGTTTCTTTTTATTTGACAGGTAGATATATAGACAGTGAGAGAGAGACAGAGAGAGAGAGAGAGAGAGAGAGAGAGAGAGAGAGAGAGAGGTCTTCCTTCTGTTGGTTCACTCCCCAAATGGCCACTACGGATGGAGCTACATCGATCCGAAGTCAGGAGCCAGGTGCTTCTTCCTGGTCTCCCATGCGGGTGCAGGAGCCCAAGCACTTCCACTGCCTTCCTGGGCCACAGCAGAGAGCTGCACTGGAAGCGGAGTAACCGGGACTAGAACCCAGTGCCCATATGGGATGCTGGTGCCGCAGGCAGAGGATTAACAAGTGTGCCACGGCACTGCCCTGTACCTTGTGTCTTGTAATGACCCTTTCTTCAGCTAGATGGTAAGGTCTAGAAGGTGTAGTTTTTCTTTCTTTTATACTCAGTTCTTCGTGCAGTACCGCGTGCGTGGTAATGACAGTCAGGCTCTAGCAGAAGCTAAATGTCATATTAGTTAATGTATAATCAAGGCTACACCACAGGCCCCCAAGTTCTCACTCATGGGTCCTGTCTAGGCCCCACCCACTGATGCGGCCAGAAGCCACCTGGAAAGCAACACCTCGAAGAAAACGACTGCCTGCTGGGAGCAGCTGTTCCGCCCAGGTCCAGGGGAGAATCTTGTGGTTGTACTGGAAGCATCAGGATGCATCCATTTTACAGGCTCCTAGGAAGCAGGAAGAGGAGGGCCTTAGAGATGCCCCTTTCCACCCACTCCCAGCCTGCCCAGGAAGGAGCCACAGGAAGGCCACAGCATGGCCATGTAAGTGCGGCAACTCCAAAGTGGGCACTCAGGATGAAAGCCAAGAGAACGAGAGGCACCACTTGGAGGACCCACGTGGTGCTGCGAACCAGGCCCCTCTGTAGACACCACTGCCTGCCTCCTGACTCAGCCCTTGGATGAGGATGAACGGTCGCTGAAGATACTTCCAGAGAATTTTGTGACTGAGAACTGAAACTGCTCTTTCGACCTGACAACAGAAAAACAACCCGATACCCAAGGGAAGGAGACTGGACAATGAGGGACACTCACGGAGAGGGTGGCAGCACACATGGTGCTGAGAGTCTCTGGCCCCAAACCCCTGGCTCAGCTGACACTTTCTTGTTGAGAAAAATAAAGCAGAGGAAAAGAGATAATATTTCGGGGAACCAAACTTTTTATTCTGTAACAGGGTTAGTTCCAGAAAGGTCTCTGCACCTTGGACAATCTCTGCTTTGATTTTGAAACATTGCTCATGGCTCGGTAAGGTCTGAACAGTGAGGCTGTGAGCAAAAGTGGCCTTTGTCCTTTGTCCTATACACTGTGTCCTGTAGCCCGTGTCCTATGTCCTGTATCCTGCGTCCTGTGTCCTATGTCCTGTGTCCTGTGTTCTGTAGTCTGTGTCCTATGTCCAGTAGCTGTGGCCTTTGTCCTGTGGACGGTGTGCTGTATGCTGTGCCGACTTCCTGTGTCCTGTAGCCAGTGTCCTCGTCCTTTAACCTGTTCATATAGCATGTAGCCTGTGTCCTTTACCCTTGTCCTGTGTCCTGTAGCTTGTGTCATATGTTGTTTAGCCTTTGTCCTGTCTCCTGTGTCCTGTGGCCTGTGGACTATATCCTGTAGCCTGTAACCTGTGCCCCGTAGCCTGTGTCCTGTGTTTGGTATTCTGTGTCCTATGTCCTGTGTCCTGTATCATCTGGGCTATGTCCTGTGTCCTGTAGCCTGTGGCCCCTGTGCTGTAGTCTGTGTCCTGTGGCCTATGTACTGTGTCTCGAGTCCTGTAGCCTGTGTCTTATGACCTCTGTTCTGGGTCCTGTAGCCTGTGTATTGTGCCTGGTAGTCTATTGCCCTCCAGGGCACATGTTACAAGACAGAGGCCACAGGCTACAGGACACAGGACAAGGACGCAGGCTGAAGGACACAGGACAAGGGCTACAGGACTCAGGACATAGCCCAGATGACACAGGACACAGGCTATTGGATACAGAATATGGAACCCAGGACACAGCCTAAAGAACACAGGCTACGGGACACAGGTTGCAGGACATAGGACATAGGCGACAAGCTACAGGACACAGGACAAAGGCTACAGGGGACAGGACACAGGCTACACAATCTAGGACACAGTCTACAGACCACAGGACAGTGGCTACAGGACACAGGCTACAGGACACTCTATCCTATAGCCAGTGTCCGCTGTCTTGTTCCCTCTTTCGTTCAGCCTGTGTCATGTAGCCTGTGTTCTGTGTCGTGTATCCTGCAGCCTGTATCCTTTGTTCTGTAGCTCTGTCCTGTGTCCCATAGCCTCTGTCCTGGAGCCTCTGTCCTGTGTCCTGAGTCCTATGTTGTGTAGCCTGTGTCCTGTGTCTTGTACCCTGTGGCCTATGTACACATCCTGAGTCTTGTGTGCTCTGTCCTCTAGCTGGTGTCCTGTGTCCCCTAGCCTGTGTCCTGTGTCCTGAGCCTGTGGCCTTTAATCTTTGTCCTAAGGCTGGATTCCCCTTTTCTGTAGTCTGTGTTCTGTGTCCTGAAGCTGGTTTCTTGTAGCCTGTGGACAATGTCTTGTAGTGTGTGTCCTGTGTCCTGTAGCCTGTTCTCTGAGCTTTGGGGCCTAGGTCCTGTGGTCTGCGGCCTGTGTCCTGTGTCCTATGTCATGTAGCCTGTGTCCTGTAGCCTGTGTCCTTTACCCTGCAGCCTTTGTCCTGTGGCCTCTGTCCTATAGCCGGTGGCCTGTGTCCTGTTCCCCTTTTCCTTCAGTCTGTATCGTGTAGCCTGTGTCCTGTGTCATGTGTCCTCTATCATGTATCCTGTGTCATGCATCCTGTGTCCTGTAGCCTGTGTCCTGTACTCTGTATCCTTTAACCATTGTCCTTTAATCTGTGTCCTCTGTTGTGTATCCTGTGTCCTGTATTCAGTCTCCTGTAGCTTGTGGCCTATGCCATCAGCCTTTGTCCTGTACCTGTGGCCTCTGTCCTCTAGCATAGTGAATCGCGGTGCCAGCCCACGATAAATTTTAAAAGAAAAAGGAAACAGACCAGGAGTCTCTCCAGTGCCAGAAGACTTCCTGCAGGCAGCAGGAGAGGGCGTAACAGATGAGTGCATGGGGCTGTGGTGAGCTCGGGGCTCGGGGTCCGTGCTGTCGTGAGAGCACAGCACAAGGGACAGTGTGTCCCGAGAGCACAGTGCTGGGGGCCATGGTAAGCTGTGGGCCATGGTGGAGCACAGTGCAGGGGGCTGTGGTGAGTTGGGGGCCATGGAGGAGCACAGTGCAAGGGCAGTTGTGAGCTCGGGCCTGTGGTGTCCTAAGAGCGCAGTGCAGGGGACAGCTCACCACGGCCGCGGAGCTCACTGCCACCCTCTGCACTTTGCTCCCGGGGGCCAGACCCCAGGAAGGGGTAGAAAACCTCTGGAGAACCTGACTAGCCCTAAGAGAAGACTGGACAGTGACTGTGGGGCCTTCCTTAAGGCCTGGGCAGATGACCGACCGAAGGCAGATCCACACGCACCTCCTGGGCAGCCAGCTCAGAGCGGGGTGGAAGGCGATGTTTGCAGTGTCACAGCAGGGCCCGAGGCGGGGCCTCAAATCCTCATGTCCCTGCCTCCCACCCCAGACCAGGTGGAGCTCCCGGCTCCCAGCTGTTGTGGGTGTTTGGGTGTGAGCCAGTGAATGGAGCTATCTCTTTCACTCTCCAATAAATAAAAATGAAGCTAAAAAATGAAACCAACCCCCTGCGATCACACACACACAGGACACTCCGTGTGGCATCAGGGTTCCACGTGGTACCTGCTGGGGTCGCTCTCAGGAAACCGGCCATCCCCCCCCCTCCCCAGGGAACCAGGGGTGCAGCCCTGCACCTGCTCCCGACTCTTCCCAGGGTGGCATCTGCAGTCCCCGTTCATGGGCTCACCCACCACCACGTCTGCTTCTACCCCTGCTCACCGGGACGGGGTTGTGACACAGCGGGCTCATCAGGACCCAGGCATCCTGGACCTCATCTGGGAGCCTGGGCCACACTCCCCTCCTCCCCTTCCAGGGCATGGGCACCCCTCCCATCCCAGCCCTCCAGGGCCAGGCCCCACTACCCTCAGTGCCCTATAGGGCCAGACCCTGCTCCACTCCTCATCCTCCTGGGCCTAGCCCTGCTCCCCTTTTTGCCCTCCAGGGCCGGGCCCTGCTCTTCTCAAAGCCCTCCAGAGCTGGATGCCGATCTCCTTCTCACCCTCCAGGGTCTGCGCCTCACTCCCTCCTCGCCCTCCAGAGTCTGGGCCCCTCCCATCGCATCCCGCCAGGGCCGGGCCCCTTACCATCGCATACCTCCAGGGAAGGGCCCCACTGCCATCAAAACCCTAGAGGGCCAGACCCTGATCCACTCCTAGACCTCCAGGGCCTGGGCTCCACTCCAATGCTCGCACTCCAGGCCTAGGTCGCACACCCCTCCTCACCCTCCAGGGCCTGGGCCCCACCCCCCTCACCCTCCAGGATATGGGCCCCACTCCATTTCTCTCCCTCCAGGGCTGGGCCATGCTCCCAAGCTCGTATCCAAGGTCAGACTCTGCTCCCCTCCTCACCCTTCAGGACCTGGGCCCTGCCCCCCCCACTGCTCTCCAGGGCTGGGCCCCACTCCCCTCAAGGCCCCCCAGGGCCGGATGCTGCCCCCTCCTCACCCTCCAGGGCCTGGGAACGCTCTGCTTGCTGCACCCTGTTTCTCCTCCTTGCCTTCCAGGGCCGGACCCCACTGCCTTCAAGGCCCTCCAGGGCTGGACCTGCTCCACTCCTAGACTTCCAGGGATTGGGCTCCACTCCCCACGCTGCCATCCATGGCCCAGCCCCACTCCCCTCAACACCCTCCAGGGCTGGACCGCACACCCCTCCTCACCCTCCAGGGCCTTGGCCCCATTCCTCTCCTTGCCCTCCAAGGCCAGTGCCTGCTCTCCTCCTCACCCTCCAGGGTTGACCTGACACTTTCTTGTTGAGAAAATAAAGCGGAGGAAAAGAGACAATATTGCAGGGAACCAAACCTTTTATTCTGTAACAGGGTTAGATCCAGAAAGGTCTCTGGACCTGGGACAATCTCTGCTTTGATTTTGAAACATTGCTCATGGCTCGGTGAGGTCTCAAGAGTGAGGCTGTGAGCATGAAGTGGCCTTTGTCCTTTGTCCTATAGACTGTGTCCTTTTGCGTATGTCCTATGTCTTGTGTCCTGTAGGTCCAAGGTCTAGAGACCTTTCTAAAACTAACCCTGTTACAGAATAAAAGGTTCGGTTCCTCGCAATATTATCTCTTTTCCTCTGCTTTATTTTTCTCAACAAGAAAGTGTCAGCTCAACCAGTGGTGGGAGAGGAGGAGATCAGGCACTGGCCTTTGTCCTTTGTGACATAAGTCACAGGACACATGCTACAGGACAGAAACCACAGGCTACAGGACATAGGCTAAAGGCTACAGGACACAGCCTACAGGCTACGGGAGACAGGACAGAGGACACAGGACACAGGCTACAGGACACAGGACATAGCCCAGATGACACAGGACACAGGATATAGGACACAGAATATGGAACCTAGGACACAGCCTAGAGGACACAGCCTACGGGACACAGATTGCAGGACACAGGACATAGGCGACAAGCTACAGGACACAGGACAGTGGCTACAGGAGACAGGACACAGGCTCCACAATCTAGGACACAGGCCAGAGGCCACAGGACAGTGGCTACAGGACACAGGCTACAGGACACTCTATCCTATAGCCAGTGTCCGCTGTCTTGTTCCCTCTTTCCTTTACCCTGTGTCGTGTAGGCTGTGTCCTGTGTCATGTAGCCTGTGGCCTATATCCTTTGTTCTGTAGCTCTGTCCCGTGTCCCATAGCCTCTGTCCTGGAGCCTCTGTCCTGTGTCCTGTGTCCTATGTTGTGTAGCCTGTGTCCTGTGTCTTGTACCCTGTGGCCTATGTACACATCCTGAATCTTGTGGCCTCTGTCCTCTAGCTGGTGTCCTGGGACCCTAGCCTGTGTCCTGTGTCCTGAGCCTGTGGCGTGTAGGTTTTGTCCTAGTGCTGTTGTCCTCTTTGCTGTAGTCTGTGTCCTGTGTCCTGAAGCCCGTTTCCTATAGCCTGTGGACAATGTCCTGTAGTGTTGTCCTGTGTCCTGTAGCCTGTTCTCTGATCTCTGGGGCCTAGGTCCTGTAGCCTGTATCCTGTGACATATGTCCTATGTTGTGTAGCCTGTGTCCTGTAATCTATGGCCTATGTCCTATGGCCTATAGCCTGTAGCCTGTGGCCTTTACCCTGCAGCCTTTGTCCTGTGTCCTGTGGCCTCTGTCCTATAGCTGGTGTCCTGTGTCTTGTTACCTCTTTCCTTCAGCCTGTGTCGTGTAGCCTGTGTCCTGTGTCGAGTATGCTGTGTCCTGTAGCCTGTGTTCTGTAGCCTGTAGTCTGTATCCTTTAACCAGTGTCCTGTAATCTGTGGCCTGTGTCCTATGCTGTGTATCCTGTGTCCTGTAGCCCAGCTTCTGATACCTGTGGCCTATGCCGTGCAGCCTTTGTCCTGTGTCCTGTGGCCTCTGTCCTATGTCCTGTGTCTTGTTTCCTGTGTCCTCCAGCCTGTGTCATGTAGCCTGCATCCTCTGTCTTGTAGCCTGTGGCCTATGGATGCATTGAGTATCCTGTGTCCTGTGTCCTGTAGCCTCTGTCCTGCCTCCTGTGTCCTGTGTCCTATGTCTTGTATCCTGTGACCTATATCCTGTGCCATCTAGCGTGTAACCTATGTCCCGTAGCCTGTGTTCTAGTCTGTGTCCTGGGTTCTGTGTTCTGTGTCCTGTATCCTCTGGCCTATGCCCTGAATGCTGTAGCTTGTGTTCTATCTTGTGTAGCCTGTGTCCTGCAGCCTGTGTGCTGCAGCCTGTGTCCATGTCCACTACCCTGTGTCCTGTGTTCTGTAGTCTGTGTCTATATCCTGTAGCTGTGCCCTTTGTCCTGTGGCCAGTGTGCTGTACACTGTGGCCTCTGTGCTTTGTCCTGTAGCCAGTGTCCTCGTCCTTTATCCTGCTCATGTAGCCTGTGTCCTGTGTCCTGAGTCCTGTAGCCTGTCCCTGTGTCTTGTAGCCTGTGTCCTGTGTCCTATAGTGTTTAGCCTTTGTCCTGTCTCTTGTAGCCTGTAACCTGTGTCCTGTAGCCTGTGGACTATATCCTGGAGCCTGTGTCCTATATCATCTGCCCTATGTCATCTGGGCTATGTCCTGTGTCCTGTAGCCTGTGGCCTCTGTGCTGTAGCTTGTGTCCTGTGGCCTATGTCCTGTGTCTTGAGTCCTATAGACTGTGTCTTATGTCCTGTGTTCTGGGTCCTGTAGCCTGTGTATTGTGCCCGGTAGTCTGTGACATAAGTTTCAGGACACAGGCTACATGACAGAGGCCACAGGCTACAGGACACATGACACAGGCTACAGGACAGAGGCCACAGGATACAGGACACAGGACATAGCCCAGACGACACAGGACACAGGATATAGGACACAGAATATGGAACCCAGGACACAGCCTAGAGGACACAGGCTACGGGACACAGGTTGCAGGACACAGGACATAGGTGACAAGCTACAGGACACAGGACAGTGGCTACAGGAGAAAGGACACAGGCTACACAATCTAGGACACAGGCCAGAGGCCACAGGACAGTGGCTACAGGACACAGGCTACAGGACATAGCCTTTGTCCTGGAGCCTCTGTTTGTGTCCTGTGTCCTATGTTGTATAGCCTGTGTCCTGTGTCTTGTATGTACACATCCTGAGTCCTGAGGCTTCTGTCCTCTATGGTGTTCTAGGACCCCTGCCTGTGTCCTGTGTCCTGAGCCCGTGGTCTGTAGTTTTTGTCCTAGTGCTGGTGTCCTCTTTGCTCTAGTCTGTGTCCTGTGTCCTGAAGCCCATTTCTTGTAGCCTGTGGACAATGTCCTGTAGTCTGTGTGCTGTGTCCTGTAGCCTGTTCTCTGAGCTCTGGGGCCTAAGTCCTGTGGCCGCTGGCCTGTGACCTTGGCCTTTGTTCTATGTCATGCAGCCTGTGTCCTTTAGTCTGTGGCCTATGTCCTGTGGCCTATACCCTGTAGCATGTGTCCTTTGTCCTCAATTCTTTGTCCTATGTCCTGTATCCAGTGGCCATGGCCTGCAGTCTTTGTCCTGTGTCCTGTGGCCTCTGTCCTATACCCAGTGGGCTGTGTCTTGCTCCCTCTTTCCTTCAGTCTGTGTCCTGTAGCCTGTGTCCTGTTGTGTATTCTGTGTCGTGTATCCTGTGTCTTGTAGCCTGTGTCCTATATGCTGTGTCCTGTGTCCTGCAGCCTGTGTCCTATGTCCTGTAGTCTGTATCCTTTAACCAGTGTCCTGTAATCTGTGGCCTGTGTCCTATGTTGTGTATCCTGGGTCCTGTAGCCCGTCTCCTGTAGCCTGTAGCCTATGCCCTGCAGCCTTTTTCCTGTGTCTGTGGCCCCTGTCCTATAGCCTGTGTCCTGTGTCTTGTTTCCTGTGTCCTGCAGCCTGTGTCATGTAGCCTGCATCCTCTGTCTTGTAGCTTGTGGCCTATGTATGCATTGAGTATCATATGTCCTGTGTCCTGTAGCCTCTGTCGTGCGTCCTGTGTCCTGTGTCCTATGTCTTGTATCCTGTGTTCTAAATCCTGTGGCGTCTAGCATGTAACCTATGCCCCCTAGCCTGTGTTCTAGCCTGTGTCCTGGGTTCGGTGTTCTGTGTCCTGTATCCTGTGTCCTGTATCCTCTGTCCTATGCCCTGAATGCTGTAGCTTGTGTTCTATCTTGTGTAGCCTGTTTCCTGTAGCCTGTGTGCTGCAGGTGTGTTCATGTTCTCTACCCTGTGTCCTGTGTACTGCAATCTGTGTCCTATATCCTGTAGCTGTGCCCTTTGTCCTGTGGCCAGTGTGCTGTACACTGCAGCTGTGTCCTGTGACCTGTAGCCAGTGTCTTCGTCGTTTAGCGTTTGTCCTGAGTCCTGTAGCCTGGGTCCTGTGTCCTTATCCTGAGTCCTCAAGTTGTCCCTGTGTCCTGTAGCCTGTGTCCTGTGTTGTTTAGCCTTTGTCCTGTCTCCTGTAGCCTGTAACCTGTGTCCTGTGGCCTATATCCTGTAGCTTGTAACCTGTGTCCTGTGTTCAGTATTCTATGTTCGATGTCCTGTGTCCTGTGTCGTCTGGGCTATGTCCTGTGTCCTGTGTCCTGTGTCCTCTGTCCTGTGTCTTGGGTCCTGTAGCCTGTGTCTTATGTCCTGTGTTCTGGGTCCTAAAGCCTGTGTACTGTGTCTGGTAGTCTGTGACATAAGTCACAGGACAGAGGCCACAGGCTACAGGACAGAGGCCACAAGCTACAGGACACAGGACATAGCCCAGACGACACAGGACACAGGATATAGGACACAGAGTATGGAACCCAGGACACAGCCTAGAGAACACAGGCTACGGGACACAGATTGCAGGACAAAGGACATAGGTGACAAGCTACAGGACACAGGACAGAGGCTACAGGAGACAGGACACAGGCTACACAATCCAGGACACAGGCCAGAGGCCATAGGGCAGTGGCTACAGGACACAGGCTACAGGACACTCTATCCTATAGCCAGTGTCTGGTGTCTTGTTCCCACTTTCCTTCAGCCTGTGTCGTGTAGGATGTGTCCTGTGTCGTGTAGCCTGCGGCCTGTATCCTTTGTTCTATAGCTCTGTCCTGTGTCCCATAGCCTCTGTCCTGAGCCTCTGTCCTGTGACCTGTGTCCTATGTTGTACAGCCTGTGTCCTGTGTCCTGTAGCCTGTCCCTGTGTCCTGTAGCCTGTGTCCTGTGTCCTATGTTTCTTAGCCTTTCTCCTGTCTCCTGTAGCCTGTAACCTGTGTCCTGTAGCCTGTAACCTGTGTCCCATAGCCTGTGTCCTTTGTTCGGTATTCTGTGTCCTATATCCTGTGTCTCGTGTCATCTGGACTATGTCCTGTGTCCTGTAGCCAGTGCCCTCTGTGCTGTAGCCTGTGTCCTGTGGTCTATGTCCTGTGTTCTGGGTCCGGTATCCTGTGTATTGTGTCTGGTAGTCTATTTCCTTTGTCCTCTTTCCTATAGCCTATGTCCCGTATCCTGTGTGATGTTGCTGTGTCCTTGTCCTTTAGCCTTTGTCCTGTGTATGTGTCCTGTGTCCTATGTCTTGTATCCTGTGTTCTATATCCTGTTCCTTGTCCATAGCCTGTGTTCTAGCCTGTGTCCTGAGTGGTTCCCTCACACTGTGTGGTCTAGCCTGTGTCCTGTGTCATGTAGTCTGTGGCGTTTATCTTTGTCTTGTAGTCTGTGGCCTATGTCCTTTTGTCTATGTCCTGTATCCTGTATCCTGTGTTCTATGGTGTGTAGCCTGTGTCCTATGTCTTGTAGCCTCAGGCCTATGTATGCATCCTGTGTTCTGTGGCCTCTGTCCTATAGCTGGTGTCCTGTGTTCTGAGCCAGTGTCCTGTGTCCTGAGCTTGTGGCCTATAGTCTTTGTCCTAGGGCTGACTTCCTCTCTGCTGTGGCCTGTGTACTGTATACTGAAGCCAGTGTCTTGTACCTGTGGACAATGTCCTGTAGTATGTGTCCTGTGTCCTATGTCCAGTTGCCTGTGTCCTATGTCCTGTGTCCTGTGTCTTGTGTCCCATAGCCTGTATCTTATGTCCTGTGTTCTGTGTCCTATAGCCTATGTCCTGTAGCCTCTCTTCTTTGCCCTGCAGCCTGGGTCCTATGTCCTGTATCCTGTGTCCTGTAGCCTGTGTCCTTTGTCTTGGATCCTGTGTTCTGTAGCGTCAACCTATGTCCCATAGCCTGTGTTCTAGCCTGTGTCCTGGGTTCTGTATTCTGTGTCCTCTATCCTATGTCCTGTGTCCTCTGACTATGCCCTGAATCCTGTCGCCTGTGGCCTTTGGTTTGTGGCCTCTGTCCTGTGTCCTGTAAGCTGTGTTCTGTAGCCGTGTCCAATATCCTGCACCACAGCATACAGCACACCGGCCACAGGACAAAGGCCACAGCTACAGGACATAGGCCACGGACTACAGGACACAGGCTACATGACACAAGACAGAGGCCACAGGCCACAGGATAGGATGCAGAGCACAGGGCACAGGCTACAGGCTACAAACTACAGGACATTGTCCACAGGCTACAAGAAACCGGCTTCAGTATACAGGACACAGGCTACTACAAAGAGAAACCAGCTCTAGGACAAAGACTACAGGCCACAGGCTATAGGACACAGGCCACAGGCTCAGGACACAGGACACAGACTACAGGACACTCGACACAAGCTCAGGACACAGGACACAGGATCAATGCACAGGCCACAGGCTAGGGGACATAGGACACCAGCTAGAGGACAGAGGCCACAGGACACAGGTTGCATACATAGGCCACAGGCTACAAGAAAGTGGACACAGGCTACACAACATAGAACACAGGCTAAAGGACTTAGGCTACAGGACTCAGGACAGACTTCAGGACACAGGTCACAGGCAACAGGACATAGGCTCCAGAGCACAGGCAGGGCCCTGGCCATGCTCCAGTGACATGCCCCTCCCTCCTCCTTGCCCTCCAGGGCCATGATCCCCTCAGGCAGGGCCCTGGCCACCCTCTAGGTCTGGGCTCCTTCTCTTCTCCATGCCCTACAGAGCCAGGCCCTGCTCCCCTCAGGTGTGGCACTGGACACCCAGCAGGGCTGCCCCACTCTCCTTGTCCTCCAGGGCCTGGGCCCCACTCCCCTAGTTGCCCACCAGAGCCTGGGCCCAGCTCCCATTGCTGTCCTTCAGGGCCAGGCCCCGCTCCCCTCACCACATTCCAGGGCTGGGCCCCACTCCCCTCCTCACCCTGCAGGGTTGGACCCTTTGCCTCTCAGGCCCAGCCCTGGCCACCCTCCAGGGCTGGGCCGCTCCTCCTCTCGTGCCCTTCAGAGCTGGGCCCTGCTCCCCTCAGGCACGGCACTAGCCAGCCACCGGGCCTGGCCCAACTCCTCTCCATGTCCTCCAGGGCTGGGCCCCACTAACCTCAACACCCTCCAAGTCCAGACCCTGCTCCCCTCCTCCCCTACAGAGCCACGCCCTGCTCCCCTCAGGTCCATCCCTGGCCTCACTCCAGGGCCAGACCCTGTTCCCCTCCTCACCTCCAGGGCCAGTGTTCCCCTCCTTATACTCCAGTGCTGGCACCGAAAGCCTCCTCACACCCTTGGTCTGGGCCTGCTCCCCTCCTCCCCCTCCAGAGCCAGGCCTTTCTCCCCACAGGCCCATCCCTAGCCTCCCTCCAGGGCCAGACCCCGCTTCCCTCCTCACCTTCAGGGCCAGGCCCTATTCTGCTCCTGGCCTTCCAGGGCCTGGGTCCCGCACCTCTCCTTGCCCTGCAGAACCTGGGCCCCACTCCAACCTTCACACTCCAGGGCTGGGCCCCACTTCAGGGCTTCCCTCCAGGGCCAGGCCCCACTGCCCTCCTCACCTCCCGGGCAGGCCCTGCTCCGCTCCTCGCCTTCCAGGGCCTGGGCCCACTCTGCTCGTCACCTTCCAGGCCTGGATCCTGCTCCCCACCTTGAAACCAGAGCCTGGGCCCAGCTCCACTTACTGCCCTCCAGGGCTGGACCCTGTTCCCCTCCTCACCCACCAGGGCCAGACCCTACTCTCCTCCTCAATCTCCAGGGCCAGGCCCTGCTCTCCTCTTCCCCATCCAGGAGCAGATTTGGGCACCCCACACAGTTCCCCAGCACCTACCACTTCATGGCCTGCCTTGGCTGCCTCCTGCTTCCTCAGGCACACCCAGTGAAGCCACGTCTTTGTGCCCCAGTGCAGCCACCAGGAGCCACCCTTCATGGGGCCCCCAGCACGGTCCTCAGCAGCCTCCCTATGATTGCCCCAGGATTCTTCCTACTTCTTCTTGGGCTCCCCTGTGGTTATCTGAGCCCTCTGTGCAGCCCCCAGGCCCCACCACACGGTCCCCAGGCCCCACCAGCTCCTTCCCTGGGCACTCCCACTGCCACTGCATCACTAGGTCACCACATGGATCCTAGCAGCTGCCTCCTCCTTCCTCGCCCCCCCCCCATCAGCCGAGTTTTAGGACCCCCCATTCTCCCAGAAGTCGCTGAGTCTTTGCGGTTCTCGCAGTCCCTAGCAGTCATTGCCTCAGTCCTCTGTCACTCCTGCTGTCCCTGTATCATGTCTGAACTTGGAAATGAGGCTCTACAAAGGGGGGCTCAACTAATTCTCTTGTTGTCAAAGTGTGGAGGGTGGGCAAGTGGTCCTTGCTGCAGGACTGTTGAATGTGCAGAGGGGGAACATGGGTGTGGCATGACATTAGAAATTTCCCCTGTGAGTCACCTTTAAGAGCATGGCTCTGGGCAGGAATGACTTCCAACATGTTGTTTGCCAAAGAAAACCCTGGGCAGGAAAACGGAAAGCATGGGCACGAGTTAAGGTGCCAGGTGACTTCTTCCCAGACATGTGGGTCCTGAGTTCTTTGGGGCACACAGGAAGACAGCTCAATGGGAGAGGCCACCTCGGTCTGCAATGCAGGCTCCTCAGTTCAGATCTAGGAGCTCTAAGTGTCGCAGGAGTTTCTCATCCAGGGACCTGGGAACTTGGGCTTGGAGAAAGAAACTCAGGGTGAGAAGAATTCCCAGGGTAGAGAGCCACCTGAGCACAGAATGCAGGCAATAATCAAAGGCAGAATAATGTGGCAGGAGGACAAAGAATATCATCCAACGTGGGCCCTGCATCTTACAACCAGCATCCCACACCAATCGCTTTGAACCGGCTCAGAGACCTGGGGAATCTAAAAGAAAAATGAGTATGTAGAAGATCAGGGGTTTTCCAAACACCAGAGGAGCAGTCGGCCTTACTCACCTTTCCCATGGAGCTGAGTCCCTCCACGTCACGGCACCAACGATGCTGCAGGAAGTTCAAGTCCATTCTCTCTCTCACATAATCCCAACACAGATCATGAGGGTGGGGGAGAAAAAGCAAAAGTAGGTTTTTGTGAGAAAATCACACCCCTGCCAGCCAGAAGGGGGACTAAGGGAGGGGTCCAATAAAGCCTGCGTAGAGGAAGTTTAACTAGGGAGTGATGTTCATGGATCAATTCTAAACAAAATTGAACACCATGTTCTTCTATCTTAGGAAAAGGTATGACCCCTAACCAGGCAAACATGTTTCCTTATGGCCATCTGAAAAATGCAACAATATCTTCCCTCTCTGCCTGTAGTTTCTCTTACTGCCTATCACCTGCCCTCCTCCCAGACACGAGTCCCTGACTACCTTTCATTGCTTCTTCCTCAGGGAAGGGCCCCTCCTCGGGGGCATTTCCCAAGAGGCTACTAAGAGGCCACTTTCCTCTCTGCACTCAAGGGCTTTCCTCTGGGGCTGGGAGGACACAACACAGCCAGCTGAAGCATTGGATGATCCTCCTGCCAATCCCCAGGCGACCCTTGCCCTTTCTGGCCTGCGTGTCTGAGGTCCCTGCCTCCTCCTCCTGCTGCTGCATTCCTGGGATGCTCTGTTCCTCTGGGGCACCCTGGGAGCCGCTCCTGACTTCTAGTTCAGCCTCACTGCTGTTGGTGCTCAGTGTGGTGGAGAGAGAGGACAGAGCATCCTGGCTGAGGACTGCACAGGCAGCGGGGCTCCTTGTCCACACGGCCCATTGGGACCTGTCTGTCCTGCAGGACTCACTGCTGCTCACACTGGGAGTCCCATGGCAAGGAGTCTGCCCCGACTGGCCTTCTGCAAGCACCAGTGGTTGGGAGCTGAGAGCAGCACACTCACGGGCTCTGCTGTTGCAGCCTGAGTGTCCCTGGAGGCACTGGAGAGCGGGACAGCTCTGAGCACCGGGGATGGCCTGAGGCATGGGCTTCCCTTTGCTGTGATCCCACTGAAGTCCTGGGCACAAGGCACTGGCTGGGAGCCTGGGTGGCAGGGAGCCTGCTTGATGGCCCAGCTGGAATCCCAGGTCCTCAAGGGAGCTTAGAGCTTCAGGACCCTGAGGAGGTACTGCAGGCTCCACTTGGCTCTGCCCATGTATTTCTGGGATGCTGAAGCCCTGCTGTTGGGAGATCCCCCAGCGTGGCACAGGGGGCAAGGGGTCATCCCATTCATGAAGCCACAGTGGAGGGCAGAGGCCCCATGGGAATTCCCATCCTTCCTGCTCCTGTGGAAGAAACAGAAACTCGTCACTGGTTCCAGCTGCTCCATGTCCTGCATGAAGCCATGGGTGGCCCATGATGTCTGCCACTGTGGGCCTGGCCTCAGGGTCCCGGGTCAGTAAGCTGTCCACCAGGTTACACAGCTCTGGGTTTCCATAGTGGGGGATTCTGTAGTATCCAGACAGGATGGCTGCCCGCAGCTCCACACAATCCTCTCCAACAAAAGGCAGTGAGCCTGCCACCATGGCGTACAGGATCACGCCCACACTCCAGGCATCAGCCTTGTACCCGCAGAACTCCTCACCTAACAATTCCTCGGGCGCACAGTAGGCAAAGGTCCCGCACAGATTCTTCAGGCGCTCTCCACCAGCCAGTTTGCAGCTGAGACCGAAATCGCTCAACTTAATGTTTAGGTGGGCGTCGAGAAGCAGGTTTTCTAACTTTAAATCCCTGTGCACCACGTGCTGCGAATGGCAGTAATGCACAGCGGATAGAATTTGTTTAAATAGCTGGCGAATCTCTCCATCCAGTAGGTACCCTCGTTCTACCATGTAACATCTAAGGTCCCCCCTGACTGCGCACTCCATGAAAATGTAGCCCCTCTCTGTGGTGTGTCTGACCTGCAGTAGTTGAATGATGTGAGGGTGATGCAGCCCCTTCATTATTTCTGCTTCTGTGCACAACTGCTGGAAGCTGCAGGAGTGCTGGCCACCATTCTCCACAACCTTCACAGCCACCTGGGTCCTGCTTTCCCAATGATAGGCCAGGATCACCAGCCCAAAACCGCCCTGGCCGAGGACCCTGAGGACCTGGTACCCATCCAGGACCTCCTCCTCACTGGTGAAGGCGGTGAGGCCTTCCATGGTGGGATCCCCACCCCACCCCCCCACCCCCCCACCCTGCACTCTGACACTGGGAACACTTACTAGTCACCTAAAGTAACAACAAAAACTGGGAAACAAACAGAAATCAAACAAGCTAAATGGTAACCAAAATTAACAACTCAATATGCTAATATTTCTACTAGAGAATGCTAACTCTATGAACTATGGTATACTAATCACTAACACTGTATCAAAATTAAGAATTAAAAGTTATAAAACACACAGAATACTAAAAATGGTGAAGGAAAGCAACACCAACTATGGTAACTATGGTAACAATGCTAATCAATAAGTCTTATAACAGTCTTATCTAAATCACAGGATTAAAAAATGAGAAAATAGACAACGGAGGAAACACAAGAAGGACAAATGAACAGAGCATCAAGTACATTTAGCCTGTGAAAGAAAAAACAAAAAATTAATAAATAAATATTTAAAGAAAATACACAAGCACACAATGTAAAAATGGGAGGGGGAGAGAAATTGAAAAAATAGCAAAAAAAGAAAACTGAATAGAAGAAATACTAAAAGAACCACTACGGTATAGAGAACTAATAGACGACACAAAACAACACCACAAATGACAGGACAAGGGAAAACCAGTGATGTCGTCCAATCCTTCAGGCAGTCTCCACAGAGCTTCCTGGGCCAACTGACCAGAACCGAGCCCAAGCAGGGAACTGTTAAGGCAGTTGGAATGACATCACAATGGCCCCCCTGAGGGCAGAGCAGGCTCTAGACCAATCACAGCTGGGGACACACCAGGCTGGTTTTCTCAAGAAACTTTCTACTTGGTTAAAGAGAAAGGACCCCAAAAGCTTTTGGCTTAAGTTGGTGGTAGAGATCGGTATTTAGGATTTGATACATTAGCACAGTCCTCTTCAGGCGTTTTCTATTGTTTCAATACACGTATAGAAGCACTGATCCTCCCAGTCTCTATTTCCACCCCCATTCCCACCCCCTTTTTCATTTCCTCTTGGTTCCTGTCCATTAAAGACGTCCAGTAAGAGGAGTCAACTGCTCATCTTAGCCCAGGCAGGCTCAGCTCACTGTCCCAAAAGATTTCCAAGCTCTGCCATGGCTTGAACAGATTGTGGCTCCCTCACTCATGTATACGTTCACTCACACACATATGTACTTGTATGTTCAAAAACAAAACTAGAGGCATAAAGGTGTCCCTTTAGAGGAATTGAGCATTTGCAAACTGAGTTCTGGTGGTGCTGCCCACCATCAGCCCACTGCTCTGTTTGTCTTCTGAAGGTGAAACACTCAGAGCACACATGGAGAGAATAGAAACAATGTTACTGGAGATGCTGCACAAGCAAGCCAGGCTCCCTTCCCCATAGAACAGCAGGTTACAGCCTCAGCCTCAGCCTCACTCAGCTCCTGTCTTCCTCCTGAGGGAGGATTCCTGGGGATGGTAACGGACCTATTGTCGCTCCTCCAGGCTCCTGAGTTCTTGCAATGCAGACTGTGAAATGTATATATGATATCTTCAAAATTAAAGTGGTGTTGTTCCCACTCTTGCTCTCTCCATCCCCTTCTCTCCCCTTCCCTCCGTTTCTCCCCGCTGAAAGTATGTCTTTCAGATAGACTAATTACATTTTTAAGCTTTTGTTAATATTTAATTATTTATTTATTTTTAAAGATTTTATTTATTTGAGAGGTAGCGTTACAGACAGTGAGAAGGAAAGACAGACAGAGAGGCCTTCCATCCACTGGTTCACCCCCCAAATGACTGCAATGGCCAGAGCCATGCTGATCAGGAGCCAGGGGCTCCCTCCCGGTCCCCCACGCGGGTGCTTCCACTGCCCTCCCGGGCCACAGCAGAGAGCCGGATCGGAAGTGGAGCAACGAGAACTGGAACTCTCGTCCACATGGGATGCCAGCACCACAGGTAGAGGCCCAGCCCAGTGTGCCTGCTCCAAGATTTTATTTATTTAAAATTGAGAGGCAGCGTTAGAGACACCCGCACAGAGATCTTCCATCCACTGCTTCACTCCCCAGACCGCCACGGTGGCCAGAACTGGGTGGATCCGGAGCCAGGAGCCAGGCGCTTCCTCACCGCTCCCAGGCCGATGGGGGAGGAGCAGCCAGGACTCCAGGCAGAGGCTCCGCCCACTCCACCACCGCCTGACTTCTTTCCAGGTCCTTCTGCGGTACCGCGGATATCAACCGAGAAAGCCACCCAAACAGGTCAGTCCCATACAGCGTTTGGCAGGAAGGGATCCGGGCAGGCACCGCGGCACAGCAGGTGAGGCTGCCTCTCGGACGCCCTCACCCACGTGCCCGGCCTGAGTCCCGGCTGCTCGGCTCTGAGGCAGCTTCCTGCTAATGCACCTGGGGTGCTCCCAGGCACGGTCACGCAGGAGACTCAGACGAGCCCCTGGCTCCAGCCTGGCCCAGCTCCACACACATCCGGGAAGGGCACCAGCGGGCGGAAGGTCCGTTGCTCTGCTTCTGTGCCACGGCATCAGCAGGCAGGTGGAGCAGGGAGGTGCTATGGGGTCAACAGAACAGGGAGCCCCCCCGCAGAGCAGTGCAGTGAGCCTGAGGAGGCCAGCAGGGAGCCCCCCAGAGCAGTGCAGGGTACAGGGAGCATGAGGGGGCTGGCAGGATGCAGGGAGCTCCCCAGAGCTATGCAGGGTGCAGGGAGCCCCCCACAGCAGTGCAGAGTGCAGGGAGCCCGAGGGGGCTGTCAGGGCGCAGGGAGCCCCCCAGAGCTATGCAGGGTGCAGGGAGCACAAGGGGGGCTGGAAGGGCACAGGGAGCCCCCCAGAGCAGTGCAGGTCACAGGAAGCCCAAGTGGGGCTGGCAGGATGCAGGGAGCCCCCTAGAGCAGTGGAGGGCCCAGCACCGCAGAGGGTTCAAGGGCAGCAGAGCCCTTCCTCAAGGCTGCCTGTCCCAAGAATGTAACTCATCACCCAGAATCTACTATCTATTTCAGGCTACTTTAGATCAAACATAGCTACTTCCACTGTTCAAATACATGAGATGGGACTACTCTTTTATCAGAGCTCAGAGTGTCCTATTATTAATACTCAGCCGATTTTCAACCACTCTCTGACAGGCTGAGACTAAGGAACACACTAAATACTACTTAAGAAAACACATTCACTATGACTTTACTCCACCATTCTCCTTTAGGTTTTTCTGTTCTGCTCTATTAGATGGCTTGTTTCCTTAAATTATTCCAAATAGATATAATGAGATCTCTCCACTGGTTATCTCAAAAGTAGGGTAATGATCGATTGGATGAAGGTGTAATCTAATAAAATTCAAATTTAATGATTCAAATTTGATGATACCTGTTTTCCAGATTTTTGTTCATTTCAATTACAGGCATGGTGATCAATGAATGGGAAATGAATGACTACAAAGAGGATTCCCTGGTCTTTGGAAGGCATTAAAAAATTTCTACAACAGAACGCTAGTGATGGTTGCACAATTATATGAATCTACTAACACCAAGGAGTGGTAGATCTGTTAATTGGTAATTATTCTTTTAAGTAATTTCAAAGGAAATTTCAAATTTCTTCTCCAAAATATAAATAACTGAATAGTCACTTGTAAAGACAAGAAAATAGTACAACATACTAAACACCAATTCTCTTCTTAGATTAGCCCAAGAATTGAGGTCATAAGGAAAACAGCGTCCCTGAACATGAGAAATATACGCCACTACAAGAAATACAAGTTTACCAGGAAGAGAGAAGCTGCTGAATGCAGCAAATGGTAAGGACACTTCCATAGTAACTATCCAACTGCTGGAGGCTGGAGGTGACCTGCCTTGACAGTTAAAAACATTTTTGTGTATGGGCATTTTGCCTTGTAGTTGGAAAACCCATTGAGACACCCACAATTACAGTGCCTCAGTTTGAATCCAGCTTTCTGCCAATGAAGACCTGGGAGTCAGCAGATGACGACTCACAGAGATCTATTACTGCCATGCAAGTGAGAGACCTGGATTTAGCTCCCAGCTTCCATTTCTGGCAGAGTTAGAATCACCCAGTGGATCATAGTTCAGTGGAAGTGAACAGTTATTAGTCATTCTCTGTAAGTCTCTCGGCTTCTTAAATTGGGGTCAAGGTGGAGTTTTGGAAACAGTTGCGGAATTTTACCACAAGAAACATAAACAGGTTCTCTTTAAGAGTAGAAAAATCATCAGCGCCCAGCACCAACACTACTCCTGTCACTTCTGCCCCTCTGGAGGTCCTGTGGCCTGCAAATCCCAGCATCAAATACAATACAGCAGCTCCAGCCCCACCCTCTGGCAGTGACTAGGGGTCTGCTTGCCCCATCTAATGGGCTTCACTGCTACTCCTGGGGCTCTGGCCCATCAGGCAATGGCTCAGGCCACATAACCAGGCTGTCCCAGCATCAGCTTGGCCTGCTCCCAGAACCAGTGATCTCTAGCATTTCTTGTATCACATTTGGGTGATGGGTGGTGAGCCATCACTGGGCCCATTCACAGAGCCAGCCAGGTGTGCTTCCAGAAAGAATGTCATTTCTGCATCTCTGTTCCCTTACTCTAGTGGTGGCTGAGGGACTCCATACCACGGGGCCAAGCAACTCCAATGGACCCCAGAAATACCCACACCCTTGATGCTACTGGAGTGAACCACAGCAAAAATAAGCTATAGGGAGAGGCCATTATCATTTTTAACTTGAAACAGAGACAAAACACGCTACAAAGTCAATACCTAAAGACAGACATTCAGGAAAAATCTTTCAATCCTTGAAAACCATCCCTTAAAAATGATACAAAAAAACTGATCTACCAGATGTGTAACAATCAACATAGGGACAGAAGAGTGAAAATTAAACAATATGCTACCAAAAAGAATCTAACAACACTATAGTGGCTGACCACAAAGAAGGTGGTGCATAAAATGCCAGATAAAGAATTCAAAAGACGGGCTTCATGAGGATACTCAGAGAGACACAAGAGAATATGGACAGTTACCTGAACGTTATGCAAGTGATGAATGATATCAATGAATGAAAACTTCAACAGAGACAGAGACCTTGAACAAGAACTGAAGAAAAATCTTACAAAACATGAAGTGATTAAGTGAAAAAAGTTACCGATATCGACAACAGACTATACTGAGCAAAACAAAGAATACCTGAACTCAAAGAAGAGCCTTTTTAAATATACCAGTCAGACAAAAGGAACCAAAAAGATGGCCTCCTGAGACCAGGGGAACACAACATAACCAAGTATTCAAATTTCCACAGTCGCTGAGGGAGAGAAGAAGAACTAGGACAGGGAGGTAATAGCTGAAAACTTCCCCATGCTGGAGAAATATACGGACACAGATGTATAGAAGGCCCCAAAAGTGTATGAGAAGTTACCAGAGAAATTTCTGTCACCTTATATTTGTACTCAAAAGAACAACACAAAGAAAGAAACAGAATTGAATCAGAAAAGCAAGTGGTCCCTTTTAAGGGAAACCCCGATTAGATTATTAGCACATTTTCCCCACAAAGCTTTCAGGATTCATAAAATATAAAATCCAGTCATGATTAAAATCATGAACACATGCATATGGAAAAAAATTTCTCAACTTAATAAACCCATACATGACAAACCCACAGCCAATATCATATGAAATGGGGAATTCAAAAACATTCCTCTAACATCTTTGACCAGATAAAGATAACAGTGGGCAGAGAGTACTCTCACTGGTCTGATTCAATATGAAACTAGATGTCTTGGATGGTGCTGTGGCTGACTTGACTAATCTGCCTGCAGTGCCGGCACCCCGGGTTCTAGTCCTGGTTGGGGCGCCGGGTACTAGTCCTGCTTGCTCCTCTTCCAGTCCAGCTCTCTGCTGCGGCCTGGGAAGGCAGTGGAGGATGGCCCAAGTACTTGGGCCCTGCACCCACATGGGGGGGTCTGGGAGGAAGCACCCGGCTCCTGGCTTCAGATCACTGCAGCGCCAGCCATAGCGGCCATTAGGGGAGTGAACCAACGGAAGGAAGACCTTTCTCTCTTTCTTTCTCACTGTCTATAACTCTACCTGTCAAATAAAAAAAAAAAAGAAACTTGAGGTCTTAGCCAGAGCGATTAGGCAAGGCAAGGCAATCAAAAACATGCCATTGGAAAAGAGAAAATAAAAATATCCTTGTTTGCAGTTGGCATGATTCCATGAGGTGTGAAACAGATTCCACCAAGAGATCTTAAATAAAACACTATCTTTAATACAATAACATGTATATCACATCTGCTCCATTTCTGCTCCAGTTCACTGCTAATGCACCTGAGAAAGCAGCAGAAGATGGTCCAAGTTCTCAGGCCTCTGGCACCCATGTGGGAAACCCAGATGAAGATCCAGGTTCCCAGTTTTGGCTTGCCCCAGCCCTAGCCATTGTGGCCATTTGGAGTGTACTAGTGGATGGAAAATACCTCCCACTCCCCCCGCTTCTGTCTGCCTATAACTCTGCCTTTCAAATAAATAAATCTTTAAAAATGCAAAAATATGGTTCCCAACCTATGGAGAGTTGCCAAGCTGGTCAGGAAAGTGAGACTCCTATTTGTGTAAGAGCAGCCTGAGAACACCTGACCCCATAAACTCAAGTGTAATGGGTAGATAAGAAGTGATATTGGCAACAGAGAAAAGAGAATATGAATTATAGCAGCAAGAGAGGAGAGTCTTAGAGGACAGGAGTCAATAGAAAAAGAAATCAAGGGGTCATTAAAAAATAGATCCAGCTTTATTGGAGTAGAAGGCTTATATTACATAGAAGACTGGAGAAAGACAGTAAGAACCACAAGTGCTAACATTTACAGCATTCTGAACACAAGGTGCAATGCTAAGCCCTTTACATGGTTGGCTATATTTCATCCTCATTACCATCAACAGTAGATCTCATTATCATGCAGATGTAACAGATGAGGGGGAAACAGGCCTAGTGGGTTAAACAACTTGCCCAAGGTCATGAAGTTTAATAAGCAGTGAAACTGGACAATTTTTAACTCCAAACACAATTTTTAAATTAGTGCATTATGTAACAGAAAAGTGTTATGATGCGAATAGTGCTTTGATGAATTTAAATTTTGAAGAGACTAGAGGAAGATAGTGTAATCAGGACCAAACAAGGGTACTTCAAGAAGATAATAGAGGCGTGGGTGCTTGGCCTAACAGTTAAGGGGATACTGGCGCCCCCTAGCGCCAGGGTTCAATACCCAACTCCAACCTCTTGCTAAGGCGCACTCTGGGAGCAGCAGTGGTGGCTCAAGTAACTGGGTTCCCACCACCTATGTGGAAGACCTGGATGGAGTTGCCAACTCCTGGGCATTTGGGGAGTGAACCAGCACAGAGGCACCTGACTCTCTTTCTCTGCCTCTCAAATAAGTAAACACTAAACAATAAAAATAATTTTAAAAACTTGCAGGAAGTGGAATAAAAAATAATTTATTTTGGCACAAAAATATTTCAAATATCTGCATTTTTTTCATATTACCTATTTTCCAAGAATTTTTTTCTAAGTTAAAATGTTCACTTTATCTGATACAGACTCATAGCAAAATCTTCCATCTGCTAGTTCACTCTCCAAATGCTTTCAACAGCCATGCTGAAGCCATGCTGAAAGCCAGGAGACAGGAATTAGGCCTCTCATGTGAGAGGAGTGAGAGATCCAAGTACCTGAGCCATTACTGGCTGCCTCTGGGATGCACAATAGGTGATGTTGGTTGGGAAGCAGATTAGGCACTCAGGAAGGGTGGACATTCCAGCAGCAACTTAACTGCTGTGCCCAATGTTGCCTTTTCTATGAACTTTGGAATATATATATATATATATATATATATATATAATAAAATCTGAGTTGGTTTTTCTGCATTGAAGTAATGCCATTTTCTGTGACCTTTCTGAGACTCCCTTGCATTAAATTGTTATATAATTCAGATGTGAATGAGAAAAACCTGGGGCCAAAGTGATAACAAATGGAAAGCACAAAACAAAATGTGGACCCAACCTCCTAGGGCATTCAGAGTGTAAGATGCTCCTATGTCACCTGCCAGCCTGAGGACAAGCGAACTGGATTGGTCCATAGAGGATGAGGGTGGGGGCTGGCCAAACAACTGAGTCATGCTGTGGCAGAAAAGCATATAATACAAAATAAATATTACTAATATAGTACTGTAACAAACAGAGTGGCATTTGTACATCCGCAGTGTCACACAACTTTCACATCTGATCCTGGGACTTCTCCACCTCTCCAAAAGGAAACCCCATACCATTAACCAACATACCTGGGGCTGGCACTGCAGTTTAGTGGGTAAAGCCACTGCCTGCAGTGCTGGCATCCCATATGGGTGCCGGTTAGAGTCCCGGCTGCTCCACTTCCCATCCTGCTCTCTGCTATGGTCTGGGAAAGCAGCAGAAGATGGCCCAAGTCCTTGGGCCCCTACATCCATGTGGGAGAACTGGAAGAAGCTCCTGGGTTCAAACTGACAAGATCCAGCTGTTGCGGCCAATTTGGGAGTGAACCAGCAGGTGGCAGACCTCTCTCTCTCTCTCTCCTCTCTCTGTGTAATTCTTACTTTCAAGTAAATAAATAAATCTTTAAAAAAACATGCCTTTGTTCAGGATTTTTTTCAGAATTCTGAATACAGGATGTTTATGAGATCATTGGCATCCCCGGCTAATGCTGATGTACTCAGTAACAAGCAATAAACACTCTCAAGCATTGTATCGGTGGCATGCAAAACATCCTCAAGTATATTTTAATTATTTTACTGAGATGAAGTATGCTATTCTGCATGCATAATATTATCAATATTACATTAAATCTCTTCATTCATTATCACTAATGCTACTTAGAAGAGCTGTTAATAAAATAATTCATTCTCATAGCATAACCTGGGTCAGGAGTACATGATGGCTCCTATCTATTATGCTGAGCTAAGACAGGGCTTCTGTTATAACATCAATTTATGTTCTAAAAATGGCTCTGTGAACAAGTGCTTTCATGTGCTAGAGTTCCATCTCAATCACAGTATTTGAAGACAAGTGGGGATGGCAGATAACTGTTAAACAACCCCTTTGTGCTAATGCCCGTGACCTCATCCAAACACACCATTATCTGTGCAAATGCAGTACACATTTACATGCTGCGTATTAAAATTTTCATGAGATTTAAAGTGTTAGCTAAATACCATAACATACATCGACCACAAGGCCTTCTTCATAACTAGGTTATGAGGACACAGCCTGCAACTCCCTGTTAGAAGTCTGCTGTCTGGGGCGGGCATTTGGTGCAGCAGTTAGGACACCACACAGGACACCAGCATCCCTCATCCCAGTGTCTGGGTGTGAGTCCCCACTCCACTCCTGAAGCTTCCTGCTCATGCACATCCTGGGAGGCAGTGGTGATGGCTCCAGTACTTGGGTCCCTGACACGCACGTGGGAGGAGATCCAGATTGGACTGTAAGCTCCTGGCTCAGCCCCAGCTGTTGTAGGCAACTGGGAAATCAATCAGCTGATGAGAAATTCTCTCTTTCTCTCCTCCCCACCACTACTAGACTCTCTGTCCCTCAAATACAAAAATAAGTAAAGAATTCAATAAAATGTAAAAAGAAAGCAGAAGTGTGTTGTCTTTGGCTATATGTAGTCTTTTTTAAAAGATTTTTAAAATTGATTTGACAGTTAAAGTTACACAAAGAGAGGAGAGGCAGAGAGAGAAAGAGGTCTTCCATCCGCTGGTTCACTCACCAGATGGTCCCAATGGCTGCTCCATTTCTGATTCAGCTCCCTGCTGATGGTCTGGGAAAAGAGCAGATGATGGCCCAAATGCTTGGGCCCCCGGACCAATGTAGGAGACCTGGAAGAAGCTCCTGGTTCCTGACTCTAGATCAGATCAGCGCAGCTTCAGCCACTGCAGCCATTTGGGGGGAGTGAACCAGCGGATGGAAGACCTCTCTGTCTCTCACTCCTTCTGTCTGTAACTCCATCTCTGAAATAAATAAAATCTTAAAAAAAATAAGATTCTCTCTTGGTCTCTCTCTCTGTAACTCTGACATAAATAAATAAATAGGGCTGGCGCTATGGCACAGTGGGTTAAAGCCCTGGGCTGAAGTGCCAGCATCCCGTATGGACATTGGTACTAATCCCAGATGCTCCTCTTCCGATCCAGCTCTCTGCTATGGCCTGGGAAAGCAGTAGAAGATGGCCCAAGTCCTTGGGCCCCGGCACCCACATGGGAGACCCAGAAGAAACTCCTGGCTCCAGATCAGCACACCTCTGACCATTACAGCCATCTGGGAAGTGAACAAGCGGGTAGAAGATCTTCTCTCTGTCTCTACCATTCTCTGTAACTCTGTCTTTCAAAGAAATAAAATAAATCTTACAAATAAATAAATCTTTTCTAAAAAAGAATTGTACCTATGAAATACATGAAATCTGTTATCTTTATATTAATAAAAAAATTTTTTAAATGCCCTGCTTTTTGGATTTTCCACCTGCAAAAAGACTCAGAAAACATCAGAGTAGTTATATTTGCAAGGTGACTGCTGCAATAAGCAGCCCCCTTTGCAGATATTACAAGCTTAAATCAAGCCAAAGACCTTCGGATGCTTTCAAAACCCAACACAATTCTGAGGTACCAGGTGTTAGGATTTTTAACATACCCATCTTAGTATTTTTATTTTTCTAAAATTTTTAATTAATTATTTTATTTGAAAGGCAGATAGAAGAGAGAACTTTCATCTAATGGGTCACTCTCCAAATGCTCGCAGAGCTGAGTGTGCGGGCCTGCCACACCAGTCATATGGAACCTGAAGGAGGGAGTGGGACTGAAAAGGACAAGGGCACAGAGAACGGAGCCAAGACAACAAGGCTGATCAAGGCTCATTTATTCTAAAGTCTCAGCAGTATTTATACTTATCCAGCTGCAGAACAAAGAAGCACAAAGGATAATAACATACATAAGCAACTTATCGGGGCCTCTGGTAGCACAGATAATTTTAACAGGATGTTCTTGATTATCATCCTCCTTCAGGATGGGAGTATGTGACTTTCTTATCCTAGGAATTCCACAAGCCAAGATTGGCCCTGATTTGTCCAAAGGCTGCCTACATCTCCCCCTTTTTTATTTTATTGAGAATGGCCTCTGTCTTAGGTTGCCCTCAGCCATCTCTGCCCTTACCCGTCATTGGTAACTCTGGCAGCTTGGCCTAGAGCCCTGTCTTAGGTTGGTACAGGATGCTGAGTGTCTTACCCGTCTCTGAGGACCATTCCCACATGTCTGTCAAATGATGACTAGATTAAAAAATCATGGGGGCAGGCACCATGGCGAAGTGGGATAAGTCTCAGTCTGTTGCACCAGCATCCCATAGTGGTGCCAGTTTTAAGCCTGGATGTTCCCTGATGATGGCCTAGGAAAACAGTGGAAGATGGCCCAAGACCTTGGGAGACCCAAGAAGAAGCTCTTGGCCCCTGGCTTCGGAACAGCACAGTTCTTTTTTTGTTTTGTTTTGGTAGGCAGAGTTAGACAGTGAGAGAGAGAGACCAAGAGAAAGGTCTTCCTTCCGTTGGTTCACTCCCCAAATGGCTGCTATGGCTGGCACACTTTGCTGATCCGAAGCCAGGAGTCAGGTGCTTCCTCCTGGTCTTCCTCCACATGGGTGCAGGGCTCAATCACTTGAGCTATCCTCCACTGCCTTCCTTGGCCAAAGCAGAGAGCTGGACTGGAAGAGGAGCCACCAGGACAGAACTGGTGCCCCAATCAGGACTAGAAACCAGAGTGTGGTTGCCACAGGCAGAGGATTAGCCTAGTGAGCCGCAGCACCAGCCACAACAGCCCAGTTCTAGCCATTGCAGATATTTAGGGAGTAACCAGAAGGAAGACCTCTCATTCTAAGATAGAAGACCTCTCATTCTCTGTCTCTCCCTCTCTCTTACTCTGCCTCTGAAATAAATAACTCTTGAAAAAAAGTAATTGTGGTATATATACATCATGGAATACTATTTACCAGGAAAAAATGGAATACTGTCTTTTGCAACAAAATGGATGCAACTGGGAATCATTATACTTAGTGAAATAACCTAGTCTCAAAAAGAAAAATACTGTATGCTGTCCCTGATCTGTGTTAACTAACAGAGTACTTAACACGTAATAATGTGTAGGAGTGAAATGGGCATTTTGAGATATGATGCTTTTTTACAAGCCTTGTCTCACTTTGAGGAACAATTTATTTTCTTCAGACTATTTGTTGAACTTTTTACTTAGTGTATAGTTAATACTATGAGTATAAAGTTAACTGAAAAGAGATATCTGTAAGAATTAACAGTGGAAATGGGAGAGGGAGGAGGAAGAAGTATGGAAGCACGGGATACAGGAAATGTTGGGTGCGAAGAATCAATGTTCCTGAATATGTATATGGCAAGTACATGAAATCTGTTTACCTTACATAAGATTTTTAAAAAATAGATAATCTGCTAACAAGACTGACAAAGAAAAAAAGAGAGAAAAACCCTCAAAACTTCAAATAAATAAGATTAGATGAAAAAACAGACATTATAACCAACACTACTGAAATACAAGGCTTCAAAACATTGCTATTCAATACTATATGCTAATAAACTGGAACACCTCGGAGAAATGGAGAAGTTTGTAAATACAAATAACTTACTAAATTAAATCCAGATGATAAAGACAATCTAACAGACTCATAAAAATTAATGGGATTGTAGCAGTAATCAAAATTCTTCCATCAATGAAAAGCCCAGGACTTGGTGGTTTTACTATCAAATTCCACAAAACATTTAAAGACAAACTCCAACACTTTTCAAAGTATTTGAAAACACTGAACAGGATGGAATGCTGCCAAACTCTTTTTAGGAGGCCAACATCACTTGGACACCAAAAACAAAGACACAAAATGGAAAGAAGACTACAGGCCTATATCCTTGTAGAACACAGATGCAAAGATTCTCAACAAAGTACTAGACAAACAATTCGAAACATCAAAAAAACTCATACATAACTATCAACTGCAATTTATCCCAGAAAAGCCATTGTGGTTCCATATTTGCAAAACAACAAATATCATAAATTAATCAACATAATGGAAGAATAAAAACCATACTCTCATTAGATACAGAGAAAGCATTGGGTATGATTTATTACCCTTTGATGGTACAAAAAAAAATGCCTCCACAAATTAGATATAGAAGGAATATGCCCGGGGGCCAGTGCCGTGGTTCACCTGATTAATCCGCCACCTCCGGCACCAACATCCCATATGGGTGCCAGGTTCTAGTCCCAGTTGCTCCTTTTCCAGACCAGCTCTCTGCTGTTGCCCGGGAGGGCAGTGGGGGATGGCCCAAGTGCTTGGGCCCCTGCACCCACGTGGGACACCAGGGGGAGGCACCTGGCTCTTGGCTTTGGCTTTGCACAGTTCAGGCCATGTCGGCCATTTGGGGAATGAACCGATGGAAGGAAGACCTTTCTCTCTGTCTCTCTCTCTCACTGTCTGTAACTCTACCTGTCAAATGAATAGAGAAAAGAAGGATTACTCCTGAAAATCATAAAGGTTATATTTGACAAACCAACAGCCAATATCATACTGAATGAGGAAATGATGAAAGCATTCTGTCAAAATCTATAAAAACACAAAGATGTACACTTTCACCACTCTAACTGAATACAGTACCGTAAATTTTCAGAAGAGCAATCAGAGAGAAGAACAAAATAAAAGGCATTAACATTAGAAAAGAACAAGTCAAATAATTAATGTTTCAGATGACATGTTGTTCCTGGAAGAACACAAACATTCCACCAAAATGCTACTTGAACTGATGAACCAATTCAGTAAAATTTACATACAAATAAATAGACAAAAATAGCTGCCTTTTTACATATTAATGATGGATTCACAGAGAAATAAAAAAAATCACATTTACAATAACCAAAAAATTAGCATTAATAGGAATAAATTTAATCATTGGTTCACCCCCAATGGCCACCACGGCCGGCGCATGTGGCCGGCGCACGGCGCTGATCCGATGGCAGGAGCCAGGTACTTATCCTGGTCTCCCATGGAGTGCAGGGCCCAAGAACTTGGGCCATCCTCCACTGCACTCCCTGGCCACAGCAGAGAGCTGGCCTGGAAGAGGGGCAACCCGGACAGAATCCGGTGCCCTGACTGGGACTAGAACCCAGTGTGCTGGCGCTGAAAGGCGGAGGATTAGCCTAGTGAGGCGCGGCACTGGCCAAACAAGATACTTTTATAATCATGTTTTTAGACTCTGTAGGGAAACCAGTAATCTTTCATATGTAATAAGATACTTACTGTACTTCCTTAGTTAGTATAATCATTTTTCTTTTCCTTTATTTATGGTTCCTATGGTTTATCTGGGAACTTTGCTCATGTATTTTTTCTGAATTAATTCTCTTGGTCTGGATACCTTTGAATAGCTCTTTGTTTGAGGCTCTCTAGTCACATTTTTCTACTTATCTGCCTTTCAGAGAATTGTTACAATAATTGTGCAGAGGAAAAAAAGCTGTAACAGTATTCACCCAGCCATGGGACAAACAGAGCTCAATTATATTGTTTTGGCTCCAGCGTATTTTACCCACTAGTGTTGTAGACAATGAAACTGAATGGGCGGTTACATGGATGTATGAAATACATTTGCTTGAAACAGACTGAAGCCTAATATTTCTGCTGTAAATTGAATCTGGTCTTAATGCCTGTCTACTTCAGGTATTTCTATTTAAGAAACATGATCTACTGATAAACTTGAAGAAACAAAAATATATGGAAGTAAAACAAAATAAGAGGAATGTAAATTAGAAAATTCCCTTGACAGAAGTCATATAGTCTGATAACTATGTATCTCCCTCTAAAATACATTAAATGCATGAAGTGGAGGTTTTGAACATACAATTAATTTCTGTAAAACTCCTATATTCTTTACCAAAGTCATATTGTCTTTAGCAATGATAAAGTAACATCACAAGGGATTTTGTTATGGATGCGTTTCCTACCTTGTTGATGAAAATTATGTACAGCACTAAAGCCAATTTTTATGAAAGAGCAAAGTAGAATGATCTTGTATATACATTTCTTTGATGCATTCATCAAGCCACTTTCCTCTAAAAAAGTGCTGATGAGCATTAACTGATCAAGGGAAAGAATCTATTTAATTCATAAACAAAAATGATAGGTCAGAGACCGAAATTTAAGAACTGAGACTATGAAGCTTTTGGAAGCAACTGCAGAAGAAATGCTCCAAGGCACTGGAGAGGGGATGACTTCTTAGACAAGACCCTCAAGGCACAGGCAACAAAATCAACACTAAACAAATGGCATTATATGCAAGTCAAAAGCTTCTGCACAGCAAAGGAAACCACAACAGAATGAAGAGACATCCAACAGAATGAGGAAAAGTATTTGTGATAAAGAATTAATAATCAGAGTACACCAGCAACTTAAAAAAGAGAACAAAAATAACAAAAAGACAAACAGCCAGTTAAGAAACGGACAAAGGAACTCAACAAACAGTTCTCTAAGGAAATACAAATGTCCAACAAATCTTGGAAAAAATGCTCTACATCACTAGCCAACAGGGAAATACATAGCAAAACTGCAATGAGAAATCACCACCTTTTCTTAATTGTTAAAATCAAGATATAGAATAACAAATTAGAGGATGTGAAAAACGGGGAACTCTGGTACACCATCTGTGGGAATGTAATTCGTTCAAAGACCGTGGAAAATAGTATGGAGATTTCTTAAGAAACCAGAAGGAAATTTGCCATATGATCCTGCAATCCCACTGGGTTTATACATATAAGGTATTAGCATCATGTATCAAAGTGATACCTCCACCACCGTGTTTACTGCAGCACTGTTCACAACAGACACAGCAAGATAATGGATAAGGAAAATATGTATATATCTATAATGGAATTTTTATTCAGGTATAAAAAATAGCAACACTTGGCCGGCGCCAAGGTTCACTTGGCTAATCCTCCACCTGTGGCGCCGGCACCCCATGTTCTAGTCCTGGCTGGGGTGCTGGGTACTAGGCCTGGTTGCTCCTCTTCCAGTCCAGCTCTCTGCTGTGGCCCGGGAGTGCAGTGGAGGATGGCCCAAGTGCTTGGGTCCCTGCACTTGCATGGAAGACAGGGAGGAAGCATGCCGGTTCCTGGCTTCGGATCAGCCCAGCCCTGGCTGAGGTGGCCATTAGGGGAGTGAACCAATGGAAGAAGACCTTTCTCACTGTCTCTCTCACTGTCTGTAACTCTCTCTCTGTCTCTCTCTCTCACTGTCTGACTCTGCCTGTCAAAAAATTAAAAAAAAAAACACAACACTGGATGCAAGTTAGGACATCAGTTAGTGAAATCAGCCAGAGAAATACAAATACCACATGTATTCCCTTATATGTGGAAGCTAACATTTTTAAAATCAAAACACAAAAACATAAAGAATGTTTGTGTCTATCACTATTGCTTAAAATGTAAATCCACAAAACTTTGTTTTATAACCTTGTCAAACCTATGGTTAAGAAAATTATACTACTCTTGTGGAATTGTGGTCTTCCTACCTTTCCTTGTTGAATACTATGTTTAGTGGTGAATTAAGACTGCGAATAATAAAGTGGATTAAAACTATACCTCGTAAAAATAATGAAAAGAAGAGAGACATGGGAGGGAGGGGAAGAGGGAGAGAAGAATGCGGCTGGCTTCCTGGAACAGTACCGATGAAATACATGAAAAATTATTTCAAAAATAATGCAAAAATAAAGAAGAACATTACACTAGTATAGTTTTAATGATCTGTGATTACTTTAAAATTTATGGTATATGGGTAAAATGGTCATTTTCCATTCAGCTGTTTATACCTGTTGCTTATTTCCCACTAAACTAGGGAACTAGAGTTTCTGGTTTTTCTTTTGACCCTTTTTTTAAAAAAAATGATTTACTTTATTTACTTTACTTACTTGAAAGGCACAGTTAAATACAGAGAGAGGGAGAGATAGAGAGAAAGAGATCTTCCATCTGCTCACTTCACTCCACAAATGGCCACAACAGCCAGGGTTCAGTCAGGATGAAGCCAGGAGCCAAGAGCTTCTTCCATGTCACCCACAAGGTGCAGAGGCCCAAGCACATGGGCCATCCTCTGCTACTATCCCAGATACCTTAGCAGAGAGATGGATCAGAGGTAGAACAGCCAGGATTTGAACCAGAGCTTGTATGTGATACCAGAGTGCCAGCCCCATGTTTTACTCCCTAAATTCTTACTTGATGAAGCATTTACCAAAGTCATGTCATCAATGATGTTTTTCATAAGGTTTATGTATTCATTTGACAGGCAGAATGACAGAGACACAAAGAGAGATCTTCTACCTGCTGACTTACTCCTCAAATGCCCCCAACAGCCAGGACTGGGCCAGGCAGAAGCCAGAAGCCAGGAACTACATCTCTGTCTCCAAGAAGGTGGCAGGAACCATCCACTTGGGCCATTGTTTGTTGCCTCCCAGGGGAATTACCAGGAAACTGAATTGGACATGCGGGAGCTAGGACTCACAACAGGCAGGTTGATGTGGGATGCTGAAAACCCAAATGTCAGATTAACCTGCTGTGCCTCAATACCACCCATTTCTAAACTTTTATGATTATTTACTCCATCTTAGTCCATTTGGGATGCTGTAAGAAAACACATTACACTGGGAAGTTTATAAACAACAGGGATTTATTACTCACTGTTTTGGAGGCTGGTAAGTCTAAGATTAAAGTGTTAGGGGGACTCAGTGTCTGCGGAAGCTTTGCTCACTAATGTCTGTGTGCCCTCATGTGGCAGAATCGCAAAAGGGTAAACAAGCTGCTCCATCAAGCCATTCTTAAAAGGGTGCTGTGGTGTAGTGGGTAAAGCCACCTTCAGGCCTGGCATCCCATATTGTCACGGGTTTCAGTACCAGCTGCTCCACTTCTGATCCAACTCTCTGCTACAGCCTGGGAAAGCAGTGGAAGATGCCCCTAGTCCTAGGGCCCCTGCATGCATGTGGGACACCTGGAATAAACTCCTGGCTCCTGGCTTCACATAGGCTCAGCTCTGGCCATTGTGGCCATTTGGGGAGTGAACCAGCTGATGGAAGACCTTTCTCTCTGTTTCTCCCTCTCTCTCTCTGTAACTCTGCCTCTCAAATAAGTAAATAAAACCTTTTTTAAAACATAAGGGCAGTGATAGCATTCTCAGATCTGCCCTCATGATCCAGTCAGCTCTGAGCACCCTTGCTCCTAAATAACAAGACACTGAGTATTACAGTTCAGCACATGCATATTGAGGGACACAATCATTTAGCAACAGCACCCGAAATCATCTGATTATGAACCCTCAATGAGTATTTAATTATAAAAACATGTTATAAAACATGTAAAACATGCCATAAAATACTACAGATGAAATGATTCTGTAAACATAATTTATATTACTATTATATTTTACCTGGAAACCCAAAAATAATCTGAAACTATATAGATACTACTGGGAGAATCCTAAGATTGGCCATATGCATGGTGCAATAAGACTACTGTTTTAGTCCTGTTCACTAGTCATGTGAATGATTTTGGTGAAAATTTACCACTGTTTGCATTGATGATATTTTTTCAGTTCACAATATATTGTTGAGAATCAGTTCAGGGGCCAGCGCTATGGCATAGGGGATGAGGCCGCCACCTGCAGTGCTGACATCCCATAAGGGGTACTGGTTCGAGTCCCAGCTGCGCAGGGATAAATAAGAACACAACCTTTAACCGGAAAGGATATGAGAAATAATATATGTCAGAGCATGAATAAATGAAAGAAAAAAGATCAACAAATCAAAAATTGGTTTTTTGAGAAGATAAACAAAACAGATAATTCTCAGAGGGGATTCCATATGGAGGAATAGGGAAAAGGAGGACTGCTATAGGCTAGGATAAAATAGGAAAAACAGACAGAGATTCCCAGGGGAGAGTGGAGATTCTGTAAGAGGAGGAGAGATGCTGTGGGTCTGTGTGGAAGCTGCAACAAGCACTGATACAACACAAGACCCAGCAGGTGAGAGCTGGAGAAAGTGCCGGCTCTGAAGAACAAGGTGAGATCACACTGCAGTGGCCCATGCCAATGCTGAAATAGCTGCAGAGAGAGCCCAGCAGACTACACTGTCTTGGGGTGTGACTTGGACCCTGAGGGTAATGAGTATCCCCTAACCCAGCAGAAAAGAGAGACAATTCTCCCCATCCCCTCACAACAGACCCTGACTAGCAGCTCAGAGAGGGCAGGCACCATTTTGGATATGCTAGTACCTGCAACAGCTCTCGTGCAGGCTCCCAGCAACAGTCAGGGAAAAGGTGCCATCTTGTCTCAAGTAGCAACAGCCCAGGTGCTGTCCAGCAACAGGCAGGGAGAAGGAGCCATTCAGACATCATCACTAGCTGCAGGGACTCTTCTAAGTGTCCATAAACTGGCGGGGAGAAGGCATGATTGTGAAACAAGCAGTGCTGTGGCCAGTAGCTCTTGTGGACATGTATGACCAGGGATTTCACCACAGGGAAAAATCTGTCTTCCCCACTGACTTTCAGTCTGGGTGGAAAGACTGACAGGGAGCTGTGAACGCACCTATGACTATCACGAGCCCTTAGCCTCTCAACATAATGCAGGCTCTGGAGCTCAAACTGCCTAAGTGGAGCACCCATAGGCAACTGGCTCTCCAAAGTTCTCAGCCTCTCCAAGGACAGAGCAGGTTAGTGGGGTGGAGTGGGTCTTCTGCACCCTGTGTCTATGGGAGCCCTGGTACTGAGACTGTGGGAACCCATGCATGCAGGAGAGGCTGCCTGGTGCAGCTGCGTTTCTGGGAGATTACTGTGTGTAGCTCCACAAGCTCAGCACCCTGGCTGCCTGGGGTGGGTCACTGCAGCAGGATCTGTGCTCACACTGAAGACTGCACAGATCCTTTGTGCCATTCATGCAGAACCACAGATCAGAATAGTACCCACTGAGGGCCAACACCTGGGTTATTCTCACCTTGGAAAAGAGGAGTGAGGGTGTGATTATGCCAACAGCAGTGACCATATCCTCTTTTCTATTAGTAAGAAGAGATCTAACTTGCTCCATTTGGGTGTCACCCTGGACACTGGCCCCACCCTGGAGCAGTGACCAGAGCTCCCTAATCACAAACAGCACACACTTCTGGGTATTCATTGAAACAGCAGACACTCCACTAATCCACAGAGACACAGTCCAATGATAAAAGCCATCAGGGAAAAAAAATAAGTATCTCCACAAATATATTTATCTCCAAAAATATAAAGGTCTTCCTTTTTCTGAGGTTCATCCCCCAATAGCCACTGCGGCTGGCACGCTGTGGCTGGCACAGTGTGCTGATACGAAGCCAGGAGCCAGGTGCTTCCCCTGGTCTCTCATGCGGGTGCAGGGCCCAGGGACTTGGGCCATCCTCCACTGCACTCCCGGGTCACAGCAGAGAGCTGGACTGGAAGAGGGGCAACCGGGACTAGAACCCAGGCTGCCGGTGCCACAGGCGGAGGATTAGCCTATTGAGCCATGGCACCGGCCATACAGCACTCTTAATATACATGACCAGAAAAGACCTTCCCCACAACATATTGTAGTCAAATGCTCCACAGTAAAACATAAAGATTCGAAAATGTGCAAAAGAGAAATGTCAGATTACTCTCAGAGTATCTCCAATTACACTCACAGCTGACTTCTCATCAGGAATTACTACAAAGAGCTATAGCCCAACAAATCAGGAAATCTAGAAGAAAAAGATTCCTGGACACTTAAAACCCACCAAAATTGACCCAGGAACACCCAGAAAAACCAAGCATACCAATAAACAAAACAGAAATTGTATCAGTAATAAAGACACTCCCAACAAAGAAAAACCTAGGATTGGACAGCTTCACTGCTGAATTCTATTAGACATTCAAAGAACTACTAACTCCAATTCTTGTCAAGCTATTCAAAACAACTGAAAGAGAGGGAAGCTTTCCAAACTCCTTCTGTGAAGACAGTATCACCTTAATTCCTAAATCAGAAAAAGATACAACAGAGAAAGTACACACAAATGTCCCTGATAAACACACACACAAATCATCCTCAAAATACTAGCCAATTGAATCCAACAATATATAAGAAATGATCATTCATCCTGGCTGGCGCCATGGCTCACTAGGCTAATCCTCCACCATGCGGCGCTAGCACACCGGGTTCTAGCCCTATTTGCAGATGCCATGATTATGTATATAGAGGATCCAAAAGACTCCACTCAGAGACTAACAGAACTCATAGGCGGTTCCAGTATGGTGGAGTAGGGTGGGAGCTTACTGCTCTAGCCCAGGAGATGACAGTTTAGAAAATGTGGAGAGGGGCCGGCACTGCAGCTCCATAGGCTAATCCTCCACCTAGTGGTGCTGGCACTCCGGGCTCTAGTCCTGGTCAGGGCTCCAGATTCTGTCCCGGTTGCCCCTCTTCCAGGCCAGCTCTCTGCTGTGGCCAGGGAGTGCAGTGGAGGATGGCCCAAGTGCTTGGGCCCTGCACCGGTGCAGGGGAGACCAGGAGAAGCACCTGATTCCTGGCTTCGGATCAGCACGGTGCGCTGGCCACAGTGCGCTGGCTGCGGCGGCCATTAGAGGGTGAACCAATGGCAAAAGGAAGACCTTTCTCTCTGTCTCTCTCTCTCACTATCCACTCTGCCTGTCAATAAATAAATAAGTGGAGAGGGTAATCTCAGGGAACAGTCAAGTGAGAAAACAGCAGAGGGAACTATACCAAAATTAGAGAAGACAGGGTGGACTTATGTGACAGGCATGGACACCAGGGTGTGACTTTGGATATACATCACAGGTGCGCCAACCTGTGTCTCTACCCAGCAATCAGCCAAGTGGAGACTCTTGATTCTGCTGGGGGAGAACTAACAGCGGGCTGGGAGCTTGTGACTGTGTGAGGCTTCTGTACTTGGACAGGGAAAAAAAACTGAGGGTGTGTGGGAGGACTCACAGTGTGGCTAGGACTTTGAGCAGTTACAGAGGGAGACTCCATATGCTCAGGGTTCCCTGGTTACCTGTTAGAGATACTGTTAGGGAAACTGATCTTACACTGAGGAATGCACAGATCCCTTGTGTGACCCTTGGGACAGAGCGAATAAATGTAACAAACTTGGGCTAGCAATCAGGCACTGGTCTCCAGTGAGTAGAGGAGCTCAGCTGCATGGAATAAATTCCCTTCTGATGAGAGAGAGAGAGAGAGAGAGAGAGAGAGAGATATTTGCCGCAACAAAGCTGGGTGTGTCACCTTGGGATGCCCTTATCCCTGGAGAAGTGAGCAGAGCTCTCTGGCCACACCCACTGCAAGCCTCTAGATATTCACTGAAAAGTAGACTTTCCACTTATCAACACAGTCATAGTCCAAAGATAAAAGAGAAAGAGAAAACCAAAAAAATATCTCCACAAATGCCAAACAACATATACACCAATTCAAGAAACAAGAATAGGAAGACAACATGATGTCACCAAAAGAACAGGGCACTTCAGGGCCAGAACTGTGACATAGTGGGTAAAAGCTGCATTTGCAGTGCCGATGTCCCATATGGGCACTGGTTCGAGTCCTGGCTGTGCTGCTTCCAATCCAGCTCTCTGCTCTGGCCTGCAAAAGCAGTGCAATATGGTCAAAGTCCTTGGTCCCCTGCAACCACATGGGAGACCCCCAGAAGAAGCTCCTGGCTCCTGGCTGCAGATCGGCGTAGCTCCAGCCATTGCAGACAACATGGTAGTGATCAGCGGATAGAAGACCTCTCTCTCTCTGCCTCTCCTCTCTCTCTCTGTAATGCTTTCAAATAAATAATAATCAAACCTTAAAACAAAGAACATGACACTTCAATATTAGATTGTGAAGATGATGAGATAGAAGAAAGATGAAGAAATGGAATTCAAAAAATTGATCATAAGATTACAAAGAAGTAGGCCAGCACCGTGGCTCACTTGGCTAATCCTCTGCCTGCAGCACTGGCACCCCGGGTTCTAGTCCCAGTTGGGGCGCCGGGTAGTAGTCCCGGTTGCTCCTCTTCCAGTCCTGGTTGCTCCTCTTCCAGTCCAGCTCTCTGCTGTGGCCGGGGAGGGCAGTGGAGGCTGGCCCAAGTGATTGGGAGACCGGGAGAAAAAACCCAGCTCCTGGTTTCGGTTTGGCGAAGTGCCTGCCACAGATGACAATAGGGGAGTGAACCAATGGAAGGAAGACCTTTCTTTCTGTCTCTCTGTCACTGTCTATAACTCTACCTGTCAAAAAAAATAAGATGCCATAGAAGTTATCAAAGAAATGCACAAACTACTGAAATCCATACAGGACATGAAAAAAAATTTCTCCCATGAAATGGAAATCATAAAGAGAAATCTCAATGAAATGAAAAATTCAATAGAACAAATAAAAATGCAGTGGAGACCCTTAACAACAGAATTGATGAAGCAGAAGAAAGATGTCGGCATAGAAGGCCAAGCACCAGAAACTATACAGTTCAAAAGAGGAAATTAGAAAACAAAAATGCCTGTTGGGAATCTACAGGATACTATAAAAAGACCCAATATACGGGTCCTAGGAGTTCCTGAAGGTATGGAAAAAGAGAAAGGACAAGAAGGCCTTTTTAGTGAAAAAAATCACAGAAATTGTCCCTAGTTTGGAAAACCAAAGGGACATCCAACTACAGGAAGCACACAGAACTCCTAATAGATGTGACCAGGAAAGATCCTTGCCATGACACACTGTAATCAAACTCAGCACAGGAAAACATAAAGAGAAGATTCTAAAATGGGCCAGATTACTTTCAGAGGATCTCAAATTATAGACTCACAGTGGACTTCTCATCAGAAAGCTTGTAGGCTAGGAGAGAATGGTAAGATACAGTCCAAGTCTCAAGAGAAAAAACTGTCATACCAGAATATTATACCTTACAAAGCTCTCATTTATCAATGAAGGTGAAATAAAGACCTTCTATGACAAACAGAAATTGTAAGAGTTTATCACCACCCATGCTGCCCTACAAAGGATGCTTAAGGGTGTGTTGCACACACACACACAGAAACATGGCCATCACTATGAAGAAAGTAAAGGAAGCAAAGCTCCCAGTAAAAGTTCAAAGGAAACACAAAGTAAAAAAAAAAAAGGAATATTTTTGGAAAAATGGCAGGGCAAAGTCATCACTTATCAATACTCACCTTGCATGTAAATGGGCTAAACTCCCCAGTGAAAAGACACAGACTGGCTGAATGGATTAAAAAACAAAACCCAGGGCCGAAGCCATGGCTCACTTGATTAATCCTCTGCCTGCGGCACTGGCATCCCATATGGGTGCCGGGTTTTAATCCCGGTTGCTCTTCTTCCAGTCCAGCTCTCTACTGTGGCCTGGGAAGGCAGTGGAGGATGGCCAAAGTGCTTGGGCACCTGCGCTCGTGTGGGAGACCAGGAAGAAGCAATTGGCTCCTGGCTTCGGATCAGCATAGCTCTGGCCATAGCGTCAATTAGGGGGTGAACCAACGGAAGAAAGACCTTTCTCTCTGTCTCTCTCTCTAACTATATCTGTCAAATAAAAAAAACCACATCTATTTGCTGCCTACAAGAAACACATCTCACCAACAAAGAAAATGTAGACTGAAAGTGAAAGGATGGAAAAAGATATTCCATGCCAACAAAATAGTCCATGCCAAAAAAAAAAAAAAGCTGGTGTAGTCATCATAATATCAGAAAAAAACAGAGTTTAACACAATAACTATTAAAATAAACAAAGAAGGGCACTACATAATGATTAAGGGATCAATTCAACAGAAAGATATAACTATTATAAACATGTATGCACCTAATTACAGGGTATATGGCTATTTAAAATGTTATGTTAAGAGATTTAAAAGGAGACTTAGCCTCCAATACAATAGTAATGAGGGACTTCAACACCCCACTTTCAGTAATGGACAGATCAACCAGACAGATAATCAACAAGGAAACCTTAGATTTAATCGACACTACAGACCAAGTGGATCTAACATATATCTAGAGAACTTTTCATCCTACTCTTCTCAACAGTACATTGAACTTCATCTAGGATTGAACACATACTTGGCCATAAAACAAGTCTCAGTAAATTAAAAAAAATTGAAATCATATCATGCATCTTTTCAGGCCACAATGAATGAAGCTGGAAATCAGCAACTCAGGAATCTCTAGAGCATATGCAAACAAAAGGAGAATGAACAATATGCTCCTGAATGAAAGATTGGTCATAGTAGAAATCAAATCAAATAAAAACTTTTCTGGAAACAAGTGAAGACAAAAACACTATATGTCAAATCTTATGGGATACAGCAAAATTAGTATTAAGAAGAAAGTTTATAGCAATAACGGCCTACATCAGGAAATTGGAAAAACACCAAATAAATGAGCTATCGATGGATCTCAAGGATGTAGAAAAACAATGGCAAACCAAACCCAAAACTAGCAGGGAAAAAGAAATAATTGAAATCAGAGAAGCAATCAACAAAATTGAACCCAAATGAAAAACAATACAAAAGATCAGCAGAACGAAGAATTGTTTTTTTGAAAAAATAAACAAAATTGTCACACCACTGGTCCAACTAAAAGGAGGAGAGAGAAGACCCAAATCAATACAATTAGACAAGAAAAAGTAAATACAACAATAGATATCACAGAAATAAAATAGAATCATCAGAAATTACTACACAGAGCTGTATGCCAACAAATTAGGAAACACAGAAGAAATGGGTAGATTCCTGGACATATATACCACCTACCTAAATTGAACCATGAAGACACAGAAAACATAAACAGACCCATAACAAAGATGGATATTGAATCAGTAATAAAGGCCCTCCTAACAAAGAACACAGGACCAGAGGGCTTCATTGCTGAATTCTACCAGACATTTAAGAGAACAAACTCAGGTTCTTCTAAAGTTACTCAAAACAACTGAAAGAGAGAGAATCCTCCCAAATTCTTTCTAGGAAGCCAGCATCACCTGAATTCCTAAATCTAAGAAGGATGCAACAGAGAAAGAGAATTACAGACCAACTTTCCTGATGAACATAGACGCAAAATCCTAAATAAAATTCTAGCCAACCGAATCCAACAACACATCAGAAAGATCATGCATTCAGACCAAGTGGGATTTATCCATGGTATGCAGGGATGAGTCAACATTTGCAAATCAATCAATGTGATACACTCCTTTAACAAACTGCTGAACAAAACCATATGATTATCTCAATAGATGCAGAGAAAGCATTTGATAAAACACAACACTCTTCAATGATAAAATTCTAAGCAAACTGCGTAGAGAAGGAACATTCATGAACACAATCAAGGTAATTTATGACAAACCCACCGCCAGCACTGTATTAAATGGGGAAAAGTTGGAAGCTTTCCCTCTGTGATCCGGTACCAGATAGGGAGGCACACTCTCATCATTGCTATTAAACATAGCCCTGGAAGTTTTTGCCAGAGCCATGAGGCAAGAAAAAGAAATCAATGGAAGTGACACAGAGTTGGGGGGGGCATCTTCCATCGGCTGGGTCACTCCCCAAATGACCACAGAAGCTGGTAATGAACAAGGCCGGGGTCAGGGGTTGGAACCCCATGCAGGCCTCCCTGTCTGCTGAAGGGGCCTGATTGCTTGCACCACCTTCTGCTGCTTTCCCAGGTGCATAAGCAGCAAGTGGGATCGGATGTGGAGCAGCCAGGATGTAAACCAATGACCAGATGAAATGCTAGCTTTTTAGACTGAGATTTCATTCACTGCACCACAACGCTGGTCCATAAATGAAGTCTTCTTGACCTCAAACTAACTTTAGGATTTTCCACAGGGTCCTTGGAAGAATCTCAAAAAGAAACAGTTTTCTCACTTTATAAAAAATATTAAACTAATACAGTTAACTTGATATGCTAAAATGAATGGAAAGCACCTTAAAATAAAAGTGATGATTAACCTTATGCTATATTTGTATGGACATATGTAGAATTCTTAATGCTCCAGAAAATGTCAAATTCCAAGAACTCTGATATCTCCTGGTATAGTGTTATCAATCAGTTATCAGTAAAATTTAATATGTCATAAATCTTTAAAAAATCCTTTCAAAAAAGAAAATGCAAAAATGGTTATTCACATATCTAAACATATTTACTAATATTTTCTGAGCTCTGTAGAGGGAAGAAAAGAAACAAGCAAGAGAAAGGGAAAAATAAAATGTGAATAATTTCATACTAATTAAAAAATAAATATTCAAATAAAGTTATCTTAGCAAAAAATTAGTATGAGAATAGTAGAGGAAGGAGGAAGAGGTGTGAGAATGTTGGTGGGATCCTGGGTACCATGGGAAGAATCACCAAGTTCCTAAAGTTGCAATTATGGAATGTATAAAGTTTATATTCCTTAAATAAAAGGTTTCTGGGGGAAAACAATCAGGTAATTTGCAGTTTATTTTTTTATTTTTATTTTTATTTTTATTTTTATTTTTGACAGGCAGAGTGGACAGTGAGAGAGAGAGAGACAGAGAGAAAGGTCTTCCTTTGCCGTTGGTTCACCCTCCAATGGCCGCCGCGGCTGGCGCGCTGCGGCCAGCGCACCGCGCTGATCCGATGGCAGGAGCCAGGAGCCAGGTGCTTTTCCTGGTCTCCCATGGGGTGCAGGGCCCAAGCACCTGGGCCATCCTCCACTGCACTCCCTGGCCACAGCAGAGGGCTGGCCTGGAAGAGGGGCAACCGGGACAGAATCCGGCGCCCCGACCGGGACTAGAACCCGGTGTGCCGGCGCCGCTAGGTGGAGGATTAGCCTATTGAGCCGTGGCGCCGGCCAGGTAATTTGCAGTTTAGAGATAAAAATTATCTTTCTGGTAGGCAGGGAGAGAAGAAGAGTGAGAGTGAGAGAGAGAGAGATGGATCTTCCATCTGCTGTTTCGCTCCCTTTATAGCCAGACTGGCCAGGCTGAAGACAGGACCCTGGAGCTCCATCTGAGTGACAGGCGTCCTGGTCCTTGATCCATTCTCTGCTCTTTCCTAGCTGCATTAGCAGGGAATTCAATGAGAGGCAGAGCATCTGGGACTGTCTGAAACAGCACTCTGATAGCAATGCCAGTGTTACCCAGTGGCACAACACCAGCCCCCATCAGTGCCAACTTCTGTTTGTGACCTTGCTTTATCATCAGACATAGCAGCCAGAAGCTTATTATTAGTCTTTTGTTCTGCACTTTACTAAAATATGTCCTTTATATCCTATATTATAAAACATTGGGGGCAATTGTGGTATTTGGCCTCACAGCTAACACACTGGTTAGGAAGCCCATGCCCATAATGGAGTGCCTTGGTTTCCTTCCTGGCTTCTGCTTTGACTGATTCCAGTTTCCAGGTAGTGCAAATCCTGGGAGGCAGGGGTGATGGTTCCGAGTAACTGGGCTCCTGAGACCTACGTGGGAGACTGGGATTGAGTTCTCAGCTCCATACTTGGCCCCAGTGCAGCCTTGGCTATTTCAGGCATCTCAGAATTCAATCAGTGGATGAGAAATTCTTTCTCTAATTCCCATCCTCTCAAATAAATAAAAATTTTCAAAAAATTCAAATTTTCAAAAAATGTTGACTTTATCCCCTAGCCCATACTTTGCTTTGCCTAAGTGTTGATGGCACGTATAAATATAAAGCTTTACTATTTCAATTTACACTGGAAGAAGACACTACAGAAAAGGAAAGGAGGGGCTGGCACTGTGGATAGCAGGCTAAGCCTTCACCTACAGCGCCAGCACCCCATATGTTCATCGGTTCAAGTCTCAACTGCCCCGCTTCCACTTCAGCTCCCTGCTGATGTCCTGCGCAAAGGAGTGGAGGATGGTCCAAGAGCTCGGACCTCTGCATACCCATGCAGAACCGTGGGTGCAGGAAGCAGGGACTCCTGGCTCCCAGGTTTGGCCTGATGCAGTTTGGGCCACTGCAGCCATTTCAGGTGTGAACCAGCTGACGAAGGACCTTTCTATCTGCCACTCCCTCTCTCTGTCTGTAACTCTGCCTCTCTAATAAACAGATCTTTAAAAAAACAGAAACAAACCTGCCATATGCTTCAGCAATCCCACTACTGGGTATACACCCAAAAGAAATGAACATTATTGTATCAAAGAGATAGCTCCACCACCATGCTGATCGCAATATGGTTCACAGCAATCACAAGGAATAAACAAGAACTTATTTATAAAGATTAAACAAAGATTTCTGTCATCAGGAGAATAAGAAGACATGGTACAGATCTACAATGAAATGTTATTCAGGACTTAAAAATAATGAAATTTTTTCAAGTGCATCAACATGGAGTAACTGGAGGACTTCACGTTAGAGAAATAAGCCAGAGGGCTGGTGCAACGCCGGCCATAGCACCATTTGGGGAATGAACCAACAGAAGGAACACCTTTCTCTCTGTCTCTCACTCTCATTGTCTATAACTCTACCTGTCAAAATTTTTAAAGAAAAAAGAAAAATGAAATAAGCCAGAAAAAGAAAAATACCACATGTAAGTTAAGTTTGTTGAAAAATCAAAACACAAAAGCAAAAAAAAGTAAATGCCAATGTGTAGCACTACTGCTAAAAATATACTCCTAGAAAACACTGTTTGATAACCTGGACAAACCAATTGTTAAGAACAGAGTACTGGGGCCGGAATGGTGGCATAGTATGTTAAGCATCCACTGTGGTGCCGGCATCCGATATGGACACCAGTTCAAGTCCAGCTGCTCCACTTCCAATCCACTTCCCTGCTGATGGCCTGAGAAAGCAGTGGAAATGGCCCAGGGGCTTGGGCCCCTGCAACCTACTGGGAAAGATGGAAGAAGCTCTTGGTTCCTCGCTATGGAATGGCCCACCTGCAGACACTGTGGCCATTCGTGCATTGAACCCATATGGATGGAAGACCTCTAACTCTATGTCTACCTCTCTCTGTAACAGTGCCTCTCAAGAAAATAATTTTTAAATAAAAAAAATTATACTGCTCCGGTGGAACTTTATTCTTTCTACCTTTTACCCAATGAATAGTAAGGTTACCCTGAATATAACATGGATTAAAATCATATTTTGAAAAAATGATGAAAAGAAGAGGCCATGAAGGGAGGGGAAAGGGGAAGAGAGGAAGGTCTGGGTTTATTCTTGGAACTGTACCTAAAGAATGCATGAAATATGTTCTCTTTTCATTCATTTTAAAAATACTTGAAGGGGCAGGTGCTGTGTGGCAGTGTGTGAAAATCCAGGCTTGAAAGGTGGGCACCCCACATGGGCACAGGTTCTAGTTCACGCTGCTGCTCTTCTGATCTAGCTCTCTGCTATGGACTGGGAAAGCGGTAGAAGATGGCCCAAGTCCTAGGACCCTGCACCTACGTGGGAGACTGGGATAAGCTCCTCGTTCATAACTTTGGATCGGCTAACTTCAAGCCATTGTGGCCATTTGGGGATGAACCAGCAGAGGGAAGATCTCTCTCTCTCTCTCTCTCTCTCTCTCTATATATATATATATATATATATCTTTACTTTTTTCAGAAATTCTATCTTTCAAATAAATAAATCTTTAAAAAATGAAAAAGAGGGCGGCGCTGCAGCGCCATAGGCTAATCCTCTGCATGCAGCGCCGGCACACCGGGTTCTAGTCCCAGTTGCTGTTTGTTGTACTCCCGCTGCTCCACAGTGGCCACTGGAGGGTGAAACAATGGTAAAAGAAGACCTTTCTCTCTCTCTCTCTCTCACTGTCCAGTCTGCCTGTCCAAAAAAGTAAAAGAAAAAGAAACAAGAATGTTACTTTAGTATAGTTGTGACAATCTGTGATTACTTTAAATTTAGAGTGTATTGAATAAATGGTTATTTTTCCATTCAACCAATTATATTTGTTGCTTATATTCCCACTAAACTAGGGTTTCTGTTTTTTTTCCTTATTGTTAGAAGATTTATTTTGTTTACCACAAAAACACTGTTACATACAGAGAGAGAGAAAGAGGAAGAGATCTTCCATCTGTTGCTTGACTTCTCAAATGGCCAAAACAGCCAGCACTGGACCAAGATGAAGACAGGAACCAAGAGCCTTTTCCAGGTGTCCCACATGGGTGCAAAGTCACAAGCACTTGGGTTGTCCTTTGCTGCTTTGATGCACTAGCATCGAGCAGGATCAGAAATGGACTAGGGACTAGAGCTGTGGCATTCTGAGTAAAGGTGCCTCCTGCAGTGTCGGCATCCCATATGGGTGCTGGGTCAAGTCCAGCTGGACGACTTCTGTAAGCTGACCTCAAGCCACAAATTACATTCCAGGCTTCATCAGGTTCTTGTGTTCCTAAGCACAACACCTATCCAGTTTTCTCCCACATAAGCCTCTCTCCATCCCTGGTATTCCAAGACCTTTGTAGAAGTTTCCTAATTAACCGTGCACCCATACCACAGTCCCTAAGAAAGACCACACCACACCCATCACCGTTTCTTTACCCTCATTTTCCCAAGGTTGTTGCCCAGGCCCTGTCCCAGGTCTAACACTTGGAGACTCCACCAGTTCTTCTAGTAGACCTACCAGCTCCTCCCTATTACAACTCTACTGAGGTCACCTGACCCCTCCATTAAATCCTTCCATTTCCCTATCTATATCACAGGATAGTGATAGACAGAAATTACCTGATTGCAGCTCCCAACACCTTGCATGCCCCAGGTTCTTCCATGACATCTAACCCTCCACTCCCACCACACAAAATACTTCCAATGCTGTCATACTTAGCCCCAAAATCTCAAACCCAAACTTTTATTAACACATCTCCAAACCAGACCTCTTGGGTTTTGTATTCTGACTCAACAGCACACACTTTTCCTCCAGGTCTCCCTCCCATTTCCTAGATACCCAAGTCTTCCCCTCTTACCATCTTCTTTGGCCCCTAATTCTCTGCAGAGCCCGGGGACTCATTCCCCAACTTCCTATCCAACCCGGTCTCCATGGTCTCCAACTCTACTGAAGCCCACCAGGCCCCTACATTTCTCTCCATGCCTGTGGGGCTACCCACATGACCCTCCCTGTGACAAGATGGAAGTCCACATCACTGCTTGCCTGAGCTGCCCAACCCCAGGGAACGGGCTGTCCCTTCCCTTTCCCTTGGGCACCCAGGCCACAGCCACCACTGGGGTGGCCACATCTGCTCACCAGTTGCTCCTCTCCAGGATGAAGGCCCAGCTGGGGTTGAGCAGAAGCCATGCAGTCTCTGGAACTGGAAGATTATCCAGCAGCTGAGCTTCAGCGTCCACCCTGCATTAGTTTCACATCTGTGTCCTCTGCGGGGGAGGAGGGGAGACAGACATCCGCTTCTTGGCTTCCTCATGGCTGAGCTGCTGCCCACCCGTGCTGCCTCTGAACCTGCGGATTTGGGGGAGAACGCCATGGGAAGATGCTCTGGATATCTCTGTACCGTAAATTTAAGTGCAGCTAATCCCTCCCGCACTCTCCAAGCCTACCATAACACTGCTGCCAATAACACCACCAGTCGACAATGACGCCACTGCAGCAGACGTCGCCTACTTTTCCCTGAGGCCTACTGCGCAAGCGCCATCCAACTAACACCCGCCCCTTCCTCCCAGGATACACAGCGTAAGCGGAAGAAGCCGCGCTGCCTTGATGAACCAGGGACAACGACCTTAGTAGCCACAGCCTGGCATGGCCGCCCTGTGGTCACCATGATCAGCAGTGCTCCAGGGACATTGGGGATCGCCATCCAGTGCACCAGAAGCTCCGGGGCAGTATGCAGCTCTCTAGACCTCCGGGCTGACACCCAGCCACTCCCATTGGTGCAGCGCTCTGCCAAACTGCCCATGGTCAGGGTACTGAATGGCGGATGCCTGCCTAGCATCCCTGGCCTGGTCGGAGCCAGGGCTGCTGCCCGGAGTCAGACAAGCAGGGCTGGTGCTGTGTTACACTGCGTTAAAGCCACGGCACGCAGTGCTGTCTTTCCATGTGGGTGCCAGTGTGCGTTCTGGCAACACCACTTCCAATCCAGCTCCCTCCTAACATGCCTGGGGAAGCGGTGGAGGATGTCCAAATTCCTTGGGACCCTGCAGCCACATGGGAGACCCAGAAGGTGGTCCTGGATCCTGACTTCATATTGGCTCAGTCTGGCCATCACGGTCTTTTGGGCAGTGTACTGGCAAATGGAAGACCTTCCCCCTCTCTCACTCTCATCCTTTCTCTCTCTCACGTGCTCTTGCTGTTTTTCTGTTTTTCTTGCAAATGAATGCATGAAAACTTTTTTTAAAAAACCACATTATCATCTCATTACATGCAGAGAAATAATCAGAAGAGATTCAATCGCATTCATGATAAAAAAAAAAACACAGAGTGGGTATAGAAGGAATAGGCATCAAAATCATAAAGGCTATGTATGACAAATCAACAGCCAATGCCATGCTGGATGGGCAAAAAGTGAAAGCATTTTTGTCAAACATGTAACACAAGGATGGCCCCTTTTTCCACTCTGAATGCAGTACTGTAAATTTTCAAAGAGAAAGAAAGAAGAAAGAAAAAAACTGCACCATATTTTAAGAGAAAAAGTGAAATTCTAAATGCTTTCAGGTGACATGATATGGTACCAGAAAAAAACTAAAACAATCCACCAAAAACACTGCTAGACCTGGTGAAACAATTCAGTGAAGTCACTGGTTACAAATAAACATAGTGTGTAAGCAGCAGTGCTTATACATTAATGATGAACTCACTGACAGAGCAATCAACAATAATCCCAAGGACAATAAGCACAGAAATCAAATGTTTAAGACTAAATTTAACCAAAGAAGCCAAAGAGCTCTATCATGAAAATCACCATACACTGATATAAGAAATCACCAACGACTCAAAAAATGGAAAGATATCCCTGTGGTGGATTTGAAGAATCAGCCTAATTAAAATTTCTACCTTACCTAACACTACCTAAAGATTCAACCAAAATTATATCAAAACATCAATGACGTTCTTTACAGAATTACATAAAACAACCTAAAATTCATACAAAATCACAGAAGATGCAGAATAGCTAAGGTGTTACTGGGCAAAAAACGAAACAAGGCCGGCACCGCAGCTCACTTGGTTAATACTCTGCCTGTGGCACCAGCATCCCGGGTTCTAGTACCAGTTGGGGTGCTGGATTCAAAACTAAATAAACGGGATTAAATGAAATTAAAATCTTTGCACAGCAAAGGAAATCATCATAGACTGAAGAGATATCCAACAGGATGAGAAAAAGATATCTGTCAGCTACCTATCTGACAAAGGATTAATATCAAGAATGCATCTGCAACTTTAAAAAAACAACAGCAAAAAAAAAAAAAACAACAACCAACCAATCCAATTATGAAATGGCCAAAGGAACTCAACAGACAGTTCCCCATAGATATACAGATAACCAATAAATATAGGAAAAAATGCTCAACATCACAAGCTATCAGGGAAACGCAAATCCAAACCACAATGAGATATCAGCTCACATGTACATATTGGCTAAAACCCAAAGGACAGAGAGTCTCAATGAGGAGGAGGACGTGGGAAAAGGGGAACAATTACACACTGGTGGTGGGAATGTAAATTAGTGCAGTCACTGTGGAAAACAGTATGGAGATTTGTTAAGAAACCAGAAACAAACTTGTGATATGATATGCAGCAAGCCCTCTACTGGCTAGAACCCAAAATACATGAACGTATTGTTATCAGGGAGATACGTCCACCACAATATTTCTTGCAGTATGGCTCACAGCAGCGACAACAAGAAAATGTTAAAGACTTCAAACATCATCAGATGAATGGATAAGAATAATTCTCTCTATATATACACAAACACACACACACACACAATGAAACAAACTTACAAATCCCTCTTTCCACAGACTTTTTCATGGACCCTCATGATACTCTCTGCAGTACCTTAAATAACTAGAACAAATGTGGGCACATAGCAGACACTCCTTTGAAAGCCAAGAAAAATATATTTACCAAGAGAAACTCCTCTGCCCAGATTCTGACTTCTACAAGCCACAAACTTCATTCATAGGCTAAATCAGGATCTCCATGTTCCCAAGCCACTTATCAACCCTTTTTCTTTCAAATAACCTCTTATCCATCTCTTGGTAGTCTGCACACTTTGGTCAAATTTCCTGATTAACTCAGCTCCCATTCCACAATCCCTCCTGAAACTTCCCTCTGCCCACTTCCTGATATCCTATCCCTCAGTTTAACTAAGGTTTCTCCACACGGCCTGTCCCAGATCTCACACTCTGATGCTCCACTAGTTCTTACAAGCAGACCTATTACAGCTCCTCCCTATTACAACTCTCCTCAAAGTCGCCTGCCTTCCTCCTCACAATCCTTCCATTTTGCTTATCTATCATAGGATGGTGACAAACAGACACACACTGCTTTCAGCTCCCAAAACCTTGCATGACCCAGGTTCTTCCATGCATTTAACCCTCCACTCCTGCCACATGAAGTACTTGCAATCTCATCGTCCTTAGCCTGAAAATCTAAAACCCAAACAACTATTACCACATCTCTCCAAACCCGACTCTTATGTTTTTACTCTGATTAAACATTTGACAGTTTTCCTCCCAGATTCCCCTCCCACTGCCTGGACAACCATTCTTCCCTTCTTAGCATGTTCTTTGCCCCACAATTCTTGGCAAAGCCCCAGAGAAATCATTCGCCAATATCTTATTCACCTCTGTCTCTGTGGTTCCTCTATTCTAGGAATGCTAGGTCCCCACATTTCTGTCTCCACATGTATAGGGCTCCCACCACTTGACCCTGCATCCCAAAGGTTGGAAGTCCACCTTGCTCTCAGCCTGGATGCCCAACCCCAGGGCACACGGTTCCCTTCCCTTCCCTTCTCTCCTCCTTGGGCCCAAGGGCTGCCATCAACAGGACACAACCACATCTACTAACCAGTTACTCCTGTCCAGGATGAAGGCCCAGCTGGGTTTTACCAGGAAGCAGAGCAGTCCCCAGAAATGGAAGATTACCCAGCAGCTGAACTGCAGCGTCAACTGGTGTCCAGTTTCATATCCATGAAAATGTCTACAAATAAAGTTACAAAACCTTAAGAAATGGAAGAAGACACACAAAAACGGAAAAATCTTCCATGTTGACTCATTGGCAAAATCAACAAAATGCAAATATCCATTCTACCATAAGCAAATTACAGACACAATGGGATCCCCAGCAAAGGTCAAATAGCATTTTGCCCAGATGGAGAGAAAGCAATGCTAAAATTCATATGAAAACACAGAACATCTGAATAGAGAAAGCAACCTTATACAACATAAAAAACTCATAGCATTGCAATAACACATTGCAGAAACAGCACAGGACAGTTACAATCAAAACAGTTTGCTAGAGGCAAAAAAAATGACATATAGAACAAAGGAACAGAAAAGAAACACCTGAAATAATGCACACATCTACAACTAATCTGTCTTTCAAGAAGGAGCTAAAGATCAATCCCAGGTTCAAAGGACCGTTTCTTCAAAACAAGGTCCTGAGAAAACTGGACCTCCACATGCACTTCTATGAAAGAAGACCCATACTTTACACCTTATACATAAAGCAACTAAAACACGTCAAGGAACAAAATCTAAAACTCAATATCATCATATTATTAGAGAACATTGGGGAATACTGAATTACACTGGCTTAGGGAAAGATTTCTCGGAAAAAAATGCCAGTAGCACAATAAAAGCTGAAACAAACAAATGTGATTCCATCAAGCTGAGAAGCTTCTGCACTAGAAAAGGAACACTCAGTAAAGTAAAGAGGCAACCAAAAGTACAGGAGAAACGATTTGCTAACTATGAAACTGATAAAAGATTAATATCTAGGCCAGCGCCGCTGCTCAATAGGCTAATCCTCCACCTGCAGCACTAGCACTCCGGGTTCTAGTCCCAGTCAGGGCGCCAGATTCTGTCCCTGTTGTTCCACACTATACCCCTCACCATTTTCTTACCCTCACTTTTCCTAAGGTTATTGCCCAGGCCCTGTCCCAGGTCTAACACTTGGAGACTCCACCAGTTCTACTAGTAGACCTACAAGCTCCTCCCTATTACAACTCTACTGAAAGTCACCTGACCTCCTCCATACACTCCTTCCATTTCCCTGTCTATATCACAGAGTGGCAATATAAAGAAATTACCTGATTTCTACACCCAACACCTTGCATGCCATAGGTTCTTCCATGACATCTAACCCTCCACTCCCACCACACAATTTACTTCCAATCCCATCATTCTTAGCCCCGAAATCTAAAACCCAAACTTTTATTAACACGTCTCTCCAAACCAGACTTCCTGGGTTTTGTACTCTGACTCAACAGCACACACTGTCCTCCAGGTCTCCCTCCCATTTCCTGGATACCCAAGTATTCCCCTATTAACATGTTCTTTGGCCCCTAATGCTCTGCAGAGCCCCGGGGAACTCATTCTCCAACATAATACCCACCCTGTTTCCATGCTCTCATACTCTACTGAAGCCCACCAGGCCCCTACATTTCTCCCCATGTCTGTGGGACTACCCACATGACCCTCCCTGCCACAGGGCGGAAGTCCACATCACTATTTGCCTGGGCCCCCAATCCCAGGGAACGCGCTGTCCCTTCCCTTCCCCTTGGGCACCCAGGACATGGACACAACTGAGGGGGCCACATCTGCTCACCAGTTGCTCTTCTCCAGGAAGAAGGTCCAGCTGGCATTGAGCAGGACACCATGCAGTCTCTGGAACTGGAAGAACACCCGGCAGTTGCGCTTCACCGTCCACTCTGGGTTAGTTTCACATCCGTGCCCTGTGTGAGGGAGCAGGGGAGGCAGACATCCACTTCTTGGCTTCCTCCCAATAGATCTGCTGCCCACCCCCACGGCCTCCAAGCCTGCAGATTTGGGGGGAGAATGTCACTGGGTAGATGCCCTGGGCATCTCTGTCCCATAAGTTAAATGCAGTAAATATCTCCTGCACTCTTCAAGCCTACCATACTGCTGCAGCCTATAACACCTCTTTCTCTCTCTCACTCTCATCTTCTCTCTCTCTCGCTCACCTGTTCTCACTATGTTTTTCTCTCTGTAATTCTCGCAAAAAATGCAATAAATATTTTTTTTAAAAAAAGCACATTATCATCTCATTAGATACAGAGAAACAACCTGAAAAGATTCAATCCCATTCATTATTAAAAAAAAAAACCTCCACAAAGTAGGTATAAAAGGAATAGGCGGGCTGGCGCCACAGCTCACTAGGCTAATCCTCTGCCTTGAGGCGCCAGCACACTGGGTACTAGTCCTGGTCGGGGCGCCGGATTCTGTCCCGGCTGCCCCTCTTCCAGGCCAGCTCTCTGCTGTGGCCAGGGAGTGCAGTGGAGGATGGCACAGTGCTTGGGCCCTGCACCCCATGTGAGACCAGGATAAGTACCTGGCTCCTGCCATCGGATCAGCACGGTGTGCCTGCCACAGGGCGCCAGCCGCGGCGGCCATTGGAGGGTGAACCAACGGCAAAAGGAAGACCTTTATCTCTGTCTCTGTCTCTATCTCTCTCACTGTCCACTCTGTCAAAAAAAAAAGGATTAGGCATCAAAATCGTAAAGGCTATGTATTACAATTCAAAGCCAATGGTATGCTGGATGGGCAAAAAGTGAAAACATTTTTGTCAAACATGTAACACAAGGATGTCCCTTTTTACCACTCTGACAGAATGCAGTACTATAAATTTTCACAACTGAAAGGAGAATAAAGAAAGAAATAAACAGCACCTAGATTATAAAAGACAAATTGAAATTCTAAATGCTTTCAGGTGACAAGATATGGTACCAGAAAAAACTAAAACAATCCACCAAAAACGCTGCTAACTGGTGAAACAATTAAGTGAAGTCACAGGTTACAAATAAGCATACTGTGTAAGCAGCAGTGTTTATACATTAATGAGGAACTCACTGACACAGCAATCAAAAAAATCCCAAAGATAATAATGACAGAAATAAAATGTTTAAGACTAAATGTCACTAGCGCCACAGCTCACTAGGCTAATCCTCTGCCTTGCAGTGCTGGCACACTGGGTTCTAGTCCCGGTTGCCCCTCTTCCAGGCCAGCTCTCTGCTGTGGCCAGGGAGTGCAGTGGAAGATGGCCCAAGTGCTTGGGCCCTGCACCCTATGGGAGACCAGGAGAAGCACCTGGCTCCTGCCATCGGATCAGCAATGTGCACCGGCCACAGTGCTCTGGCCGCAGCAGCCATTGGAGGGTGAACCAACGGCAAAAGGAAGACCTTTCTCTCTGTCTCTCTCTCTCTCTTACTGTCCACTCTGCCTGCCAAAAAAAAAAGATTAATGTAAGCAAAGAAGCCAAAGAGCTCTATCATGAAAATCACCATACTGATGAAAGAACTCACCAAGGACACAAAAAATGGAAAGATATCCCTTTTGGTGGATTTGAAGAATCAGTATAATAAAAATCTCTACCCCACCTAAAGCTACCTAAATATTCAATTAAATTTGTATCCAAACACCAATGACATTCTTTATAGAATTACATATAACAAACCGAAAATTCATAAAAATCACACAAGATCCATAATAGATAAGGTGTTCCTGAGAAAAAAGACAAAACAAAATTAGCCTAGATGCCTCACAACACCTGATTCAAAGTATTCTACAAATCTACCCTAAACAAAATATCAAAGCACTTGCATAAAAAGTGACACACAGACCAGTGGAAGAAAAGAAGGCGAGCTCCAATATTAATCCAAATATGTACAACACCAGATTTTTAGGATTCAGACCTATCCATCGGAGTAAGGAAAAACTCTTCAACAAATGCCGTTGGCAAAAATGGATGTATTTGTGTAGAACATTGAAATTAGATTCATAATTCCCATAAAATAGGAAAATCAACTCAAAACAGATCAGAGACCTAAATCTATAACCTGAGACTACGAAGCTTTTTGAAGGTAATACAAAGAAAAGCTCCAAGACACTGGAATAGGCGATGACCCTTGGAAAAGACCCTCAAAGCCCAGCAGCAAAATCAAAACTAAACAAATGGGATTAAATGAAATTAAAAGCTTTGCACAGCAAAGGAAGTCATCACAGATAGAAGAGACATACAACAGAATGAGCAAAAGATATCTGTCAGCTACCTATCTGACAAAGGATTAATATCAAGAATACATCTGCAACTTAGAAAAAAATAGCAGCAAGAAAAAACACAACCAATCCAGATATGAAATGGCCAAAGGAACTCAACAGAAAGTTCCCCATAGATATACAGATGGCCAACAAATACAGGAAGAAATGCTCAGCATCATAACCTATGAGGGAAATGCAAATCCAAATCACAATGGGATATCAGCTCACACGTACATACTGGCTAAAACCCAAAGATCAGAGAGTCACAATGATGAGGAAGATGTGGGACAAGAAGAACACTTACACACTGGTGGTGGGAATGTAAATTGGTGCAGCTGCTGTGGAAAACGGTATGGAGATTTTTAAGAAACCAGAAATAGACTTGCCATATGATGGAGCAACCCATCAATTGGCTATAACCCAAAGCACATGGACATACTGTATCAGAGAGATACGTACACCACAATATTTATTGCAGTATGCTTCACGGCAGTGAAAACAAGACATTTTCATCAGTTAAATGCGTAAGCATAATACTCTACATACACACACACACACACACACACTCTCACACAGTGAAACCACCTTACAAATCCCTCTTTCCACAAACTTTTTCAAAAACCCTCATGATACTCTCTGCATTACCTTAAGTAATTAGAACAAATGTGGGCACATAGCAGACACTCCTTTGAAAGCCAAGAAAAACACGTTTACCAAGAGAAAGTCCTCTGCTATAATTCTGACTTCTACAAACTGACTACAAGCCACACACTTCATTCCCAGGCAAAGACAGGGTCTCCATGTTCCCAAGCCCCTATCAACCCTTATTTTATTTCAGATAAGATCCTCTCCATCTCTTGGTACTCTGTAGACTTTGCTCAAATTTCCTGATTAACTCAGCACCCATTCCCCAGTCCCTCCTGGAAGTTCCCTCTGCCCGCCTCCTGATATCCTTTCCCTCACCTTTCCTAAGGTTTCTCCCCAGGCCCTGTCCCGGATATCACACTATGATGTTCCACTGGTTCTTACATGTAGACCTACCAGCTCCTCCCTATTACAACTCTCCTCAAAGTCACCTGCCTTCCTATCCACAATCCTTCCATTTTACCTATCATAGGATAGTGACATATAGAAATAACCTGTTTTCAGCTCCCAAAACCTTGCATGACCCAGGTTCTTCCATAGCATCTAACTCTCTACTGCCGCTGCATGAAGTACTTGCAATCCAATTATCCTTAGCTTGAAATTCTAAAACCCAAAAACTATTACCAGGTCTCCGAAAACGAGACATCTTATGTTTTGTACTCTGAGTCAACACATGAAGTTTTCCTTCCAGGTCTCCCTCCCACTGCCTGGAGACCCAGTCTTCCCTGCTTAGCATGTTCTATGGGCCTTAATAAACTACAAAGAACCAGGGAACTCATTCACCAACATCTTATTCACTTCTGTCTCTGTGGCCCCCACTCAATTCTAGGAATGCTAGGCCCCCACATTCTGTCTCCACATGTATATCGGGCTCCCCGAGTTGGCCCTCCATCCCAAAGGTTGGAAGTCCAACTTGTTCTCAGCCTGGCCAGCCCAACTGCAGGGAACAGGGTTCCCTTCCCTTCCCTCCATTCCCCTTTGGGCCCAAGGGTTGCCATCAACAGGGCGCAGCCACATGTACTAACCAGTTGCTCCTGTCCAGGGTGAAGGCACAGCTGGGTTTTACCAAGAAGCCAAGGAGGTTCCAGAAATGGAAGATTACCCAGCAGCTGAACTGCAGCGTCAACTGGTGTCCAGTTTCATATCCATGAAAATGTCTGCAAAAAAGTTACAAAATATTAAAGAAATGGAAGAAGACACACAAAAATGGAAAAATCTTCCATGCTGACTCATTCGCAAAATCAACATAATGCAAATATCCACACTACCATAAGCAATTTACAGACACAATGGGATCCCAAGCAAAGGTCTAATAGCATTTTGCCCAGATGGAGAGAAAACAATGCTAAAATTCTTATGAAAGCACAGAACATCTGAATAGAGAAAGCAACCTTATACAACATTGACAAAACTCGAAGCATCACAATAACAAATTGCGAAACACAGCACAGGACAGTTACAATCAAAACAGCTTGCTACAGGCAAAAAACTGACATATAGAACAAAGGAACAGAAAAGAATCACCTGAAATAACCCACACATCAACAACTAATCTATCTTTGAAGAAGGAGCTGAAGATCAATCCCAGGTGCAAGGGACAGTTTCTTCAAAAAATGGTCCTGAAAACTGCACAGTCATGCAGAACTCTGAAAGAAGACCCATACCTTACATCTATAAAAAAAGCAACTAAATGGCTGGCACTGTGCCTCAATAGGCTAATCCTCCACCTGCGGTGCAGCACACCGGTTTCTAGTCCCGGTTGGTGCACCAGATTCTGTCCCGGTTGCCCCTCTTCCAATCCAGCTCTCTGCTGTGGCCCAGGAGTGCAGTGGAGGATGGCCCAGGTCCTTGGGCCCTGCACTCACATGGGAGACCAGGAGAAGCACCTGGCTCCTGGTTTCAGATGAGCGCAGTGCACTGGCCGCAATGCGCCAGCCACAGTGGACATTGGAGGGTGAACCAACGGAAAAGGAAGACCTTTCTATCTCTCTCTCTCATTATCCACCACTCTGCCTGTCAAAAAAAAAAGCTACTAAAAACACTTCAAGGAACAAAATCTAAAACTCAGTATCATCAAATTACTAGGGAACACTAGTCTACTCTGGGTTAATTTCACATCTGTGTCCTCTGGGAGGCAGGAGGGGTGGCAGGCATCTGCTTCTCGGTTTCCTCATGGCTGAGCCACCCCCCACCCCCACTGCCTCCGAACCTGCGGATTTGGGGGGAGAATGCCGCTGGGAAGCCCCGGATCCCACATCCTTTGAGGCAGGCCCTGGGCATCTCAATGTCCGTAAGCTTAAACGCAGCAAACCCCTCATGCACTCTCCAAGCCTACCGTAACACTACCGCCAATGCCACTGCCAGCTGGCCTCAACCTCGACACCACTCCCACAGACATCACCTACTTCTCCCCGAGGCCTACTATGCAAGCACCATCCAACTAACACCTGCCCCTTCCTCCAAGGATACACAGTGTCAGTGGAAGAGGCCGCACTACCTTGAAGAACCACGGGCTGCAGCCTGAGCCCCAGCCTGACATGCCTTTCCTGTGCTCACCATCATCAGGAGCACTCCAAGGGCATCGTTGCTCCCAATCCAGCCCACCAGAAGCTCAGGGCAGTGTGGAGCTCTCTAGACCTCTGGGCTGACACCCAGCCACTCCCACATGGTGCACAGCTCTGCCAAACTGCCCGTGATCAGGGCTACTGAACGGCAGATACCCATCTAGCATCCTGGCCTGGTCAGTTCTGGGGCTGCTGCCCGGAGTCAGACAACCAAGTGCACAATGTGTTGTGCCACAGACAGGGAGGGAGGGTCGGTACTATCACTGTGTACCTAAATTGCATTTATGAAATGCATGGAATTTGGATCTCTTAACTAAAAAACAGTATCTTAAAAGAACACCTGAACTGTTTCCTAGGCCCTCCATTATGTCACAATTGTAGATGACTCAGTCGCTCATCACTGTGTCCCGGGGAACAGGCTGCCTTGTTGGAAGTCCTAACTCAGAACTTTTCATCTCCCACTTGCAGAATACACATTCTTCTCATCAATCCCTGGAACATTCACTAGAACACAACATATGATAGGCCATAAGCAAGCCTAGTAAACTGAATAACTGAAATCATTTCATGCATGTTCTATGACCAAAATGCAAGGAAATGGGAAATAACAACTCAAGAAACTCCAGAACATATGCAAACACATGGAGACCGAGCAACATGCTCCTGAATGAATGGTGGGTCGTAGGAGAACTCAAAATGGAAATCAAGATATTTCTGGAAATGATTGAAGATAACAGCACAACATAACAAAACTATGGGACACAGCAAATGCAATGTTAAGAGGGAAGAAAAATCAGTATACTTAAGAATAAATTTAATCAAATAAGTGAAAGAGCTCTACAATAAAAATTATCAAACACTGACCAAGAACCATCAAGGACACCCAAAAAATGGAAAGAGTTTCCTTGCTTGTGGATTGGAAGAATCTGTATCATTAAAATATCTATCTCACGGGAAAGAAATCTACAGAATACTAATGATATTCTGTACAGAATTAGAAAAAAACAACCCTTCAAATTCATACAGAACCACAAAAGATCCAGAACCGCTAAGGTGATCTTGAGAAAATAAAAATCAAGCTGGAGACATCACAATACCTGACTTCACAGCATACTAAAAAACTATACTAATTAAAACATCATGTGACTGGCAATAAGAAAACTGAGACATAGACCAATGGAGAGAAACAGAGAAAACCTAAGTTAATCTAAATACATATGGCCACCTGATTTTTGACAAAAGGGTTCAGATCATTCATTGGTGTAAGTATAATCTCTTCAACAAACGGTGCTGGCAAAGCTCGATGTATTCATGTAGAAGAATGGAATTAGATCCATATCTCTTATCATTTATAAATATCAACTGAGATGGGTCAGCCGTGCACTTCTCCGAAGACTGTTCTTACGAGTATGGTCACAAACAGTGAGGCCAGATACCAGTGCTGTGGTGTAGTGGGTAGGGCCACCAGTGGCACAGGCATCCATTGATCAGACCAATTCCTGCCCTGGCTGCTCCACTTCTGATCCAGCTCCCTTTTAGAGACCTGGGGAACGGCTCCTGAGGATGGGTCAATTGTTTGGGCCTCTGTCACCCTTGTGGGGAGACAAAGTGCTGCCCCTGGCTCCTGGCTTCTTATAGCCAGTGGATGAAAGATCTCTGTCTCTCCCTCCCTGTCTGTAACTCTGACTTTCAAATATACAAATAAATCCCCCAAACAAACCAAAAAATCTGTAGTGGTTTCTCATTAAGGGCTTGAAGCCTCGTGGGGGAAAGTTCATCAGGCTAACTAGAGGAGAGAGGAATAAAAAGGGGGGGACCAGTATGGACACAAGTCTTTCTCTCCGCTCACCTCTCAAAAGCAAGCAAGACAAAGAGCAGGCGCAATTTTGGACATACTTAAAGCAGTGCCTGCCATCAGCAAAGCAGAAAAACCTGACTCTGGGGGGTGTGTGTGAAATAAGAGGAGGTTAGGACCTAGTGAATGCATGGAGCTAATGAACTGAGACTGTGAAAAAAGAGACATTGGGTGAGAGAACTCACAGAGTTCATGTGAGTACTCACCAGAGACGCTACAGTTCAGTAACCTTGGCAACCTGGTGGGAGACTGCAAGGGAATTTGAGCCCACACTGGGGGCACCACAGATTCTTGGTGTCATCCTTGGGAAAGAGCAGACAAATGTTAAACCCACAGGAGCCAGAGATCGGAAGCTGACTGCCTAATATTCCGCTCAGCTGTGCGGAATTTCTTCCCTTCTGAATCAAAAAAAAAAAAAAGAGAGAGAGAGAGAGCGAGAGAGCGAGAGAGACAGAGAGAGAGAGAGAGAGAGAGAGAATGTACAATGCCTAACCTGGGTGTGTCACCTTTGGCAGACCCTTAACCCTGAAGCACCAAACAGAGCACTCTGGCCACACCCATCTCAAGCCTCTAAGGCTCCTTCAAAAGCAGACAGTCCACTTAATACAGTCATAGTATAACAAGAAAAAATACCATAGCGAGGGAAGAAGAATCCAAAGAATATCTCCACAATGCCAAGCAACAAACACAGAAACCGAGGAAACAAGAACAAGGAAGACATTATGATGCCCCCAAATGAACAAGACCCCCAAGCCAAGATTATGAAGATGACGAGATAGAAGAAATGCAGGATACGGATTTCAAAAAAATTTATGATAAAAGCATTTAGAATTTTTCAAAAACAAATTCTTGAACTACAGAAATCCTTACTAGATAAAATGGAAAATCTCTCTCATGAAAATGAAATCTTAAGGAGGAATCAAAATGAAATGCAGAAATTAGTTGAACAGGAAAGTGTGATAGTAAAGAGAAATCTAATCTCCAATTAGACTCACAGCACCTACAGGCTAGGAGGGAATGGTGAGACATTGCCCAGATACTAAGAGAGAAAAACTGCCAGCCAAGAATATTATATCCTGCAACGCTCTCATTTGTGGATCAAGGTGAAGTAAAGACCTTTCAGAGCAAACAGAATTTGAAAGAATTTGTCACCACTCATCCAGCCCTGCAAACGATGCTTAAAGATGTGTTACACACAGAAACACAGAAACACGGTCATCAATATGAAAGAAGGTAAAGGAAGGAAACCTCACAGCAAAAGATCAGAGGAAGTTCAAAGCATATATTAGAAAATATCTTTGGGAAAATGGCAGGGCAAAGTTACTACTTATCAATAGTCACATTGAACGTTAATGGCCTCAACTCTAGAGTTAAAAGACACAGATATCTATTTGCTACTTGCAAGAAACACATCTTTCCAACAAAGATGCATGCAGACGAAGTGAAAGGCTGGAAAAAGATATACCATGCTAACAGAGATGCCAAAAGAGTGGGCGTAGCCATCTTGATATCAGACAACATAAACTTTAACACAAAAACTGTGAAGAGAGACAAAGAGGGCCACTATATAATGATTAAGGGATCAATTCAACAGGAAGATATAATGATTATCAATGTATATGCACCTAAATACAGGGCACTGGTTTATTTAAAAGATATGTTAAGGGACTTAAAGGGAGAGTTAGATTCCAATACAGTAGTACTGGGTGACTTCAATACTCTTTCTCAGAAATAGATCAACCAGACAGAAGATCAACAAGTAAACAGCAGATTTAAATGACACTATAGCCCAAATAGATCTAACAGATATCTACAGAGCTTTTCATTCTACATTTAAATAATTTACATTCTTCTCAGCAGTAAATGGAACCTTCTCTAGGATTGACCACATACTAGGCCATAAAGCAAGTCTCAGCAAATTCAAAAGAACTAGAATCATACCATGCAGCTTCTCAGACCACAGGGGAATGAAGTTGGAAATTAGCAACTCAGGAATCCCTAGAGCATATGCAAACACATGGAGATTGATCAACATGCTCCTGAATGAACACTGGGTCATAGAAGAAATCAAAAGAGAAATCAAAAACTTTCTGGAAGTAAATGAAGATAACAACACAACATATCAAAACTTATGGGACACAGCAAAAGCAGTGTTAGGAGGAAAGTTTATAGCAATAGTTGCCTACATCAAGAAATTGGAAAGGCACCCAATAAATAAGCTTTCAATGTATCTCAAGGACCTAGAAAAGCTGCAGCAACCAGACCCAAATCTAGTAGGAGAAGAGAAATAAAATAAAATCAGAGAAAAAATCAATACGTTTGAATCCAAAACAACATTACAAAAAATCAGCCAAACAAGGAGCTGGTTTTTTGAAAAAATAAACAAAATTGACACCCCATTGGCCCAACTAACTAAAAAAGAAAAGACCCAAATCAATAAAAATCAGAGATGAAAAAGGAAATGTAACAAGAGACACCACAGAAATAAAAAGAATCATCAGAAATTACTACAAGGACTTGTATGCCAGGAAACAGGGAAGTCTATCAGAAATGCACAGATTCTTGGAAACATGCAAGCTACCTAAATTGAACCAGGAAGACATACAAAACCTAAAAAGACCAATAACTGAGACAGAAATTGGAACAATAATAAAGGAACTCCCAACAAGAAAAGCCCAGGACCAGATGGATTCACTGCTGAATACTATCAGACGTTTAAAGAGGAACTAACTCCACTCTCCTCAAACTATTCAGAACAATCAAAAAAAAAGGAATCCTCCCAAATTCTTTCTATGAAACCAGCATCACCTGAATTCCTAAGCCGGAAAATGATGCAGCATTGAAAGAAAATTATAGACCAATATCCCTGATGAACACAGATGCAAAAATCCTCAATAAAATTCTCGCCAATAGAATGCAACAACACATCAGAAAGATCATCCACCCAAACCAAGTGGGATTTATCCCTGGTATGCAGGGATGGTTCAATATCCGCAAAACAATCAATGTGATACACCACATTAACAGACTGCAGAAGAAAAACCATATGATTATCTCAATTGATGCAGAGAAAGCATTTGATAAAATACAACACCCCTTCATGATGAAAACTCTAAGCAAACTGGGTTTGGAAGGAACATTCCTCAATACAATCAAAGCAATTTATCAAAAACCCACAGCCAGCATCCTATTGAATGGGGAAAAGTTGGAAGCATTTCCACTGAGATCTGGTACCAGACAGGGATGCCCACTCTCACCACTGCTATTCAATATAGCCCTGGAAGTTTTAGCCAGAGCTATTGGGCAAGAAAAAGAAATTAAAGGGATACGAATGGGGAAGGAAGAAGTCAAACTATCCCTCTTTGCAGATGATATGATTCTTTATTTAGGGGATCCAAAGAACTCTACTAAGAGACTATTGGGACTCATAGAAGAGTTTGGCAAAGTAGCGGGATATAAAATCAATGCACAAAAATCAACAGCCTTTGTATACACAGGCAATGCCACAGCTGAGAAAGAACTGCTAAGATCAATCCTGTTCACAATAGCTACAAAAACAATCAAATACCTTGGAATAAACTTAACCAAGGACGTTAAGGATCTCTACGATGAAAATTATAAAACCTTAAAGAAAGAAATAGAAGAGGATACCAAAAAATGGAAAAATCTTCCATGATCATGGATGGGAGGCATCAATATCATCAAAATGTCCATTCTCCCAAAAGCAATTTATAGATTCAATGCGATACCAATCAAAATACCAATGACATTCTTCTCAGATTTGGAAAAAAATGATGCTGAAATTCATATGGAGACACAGGAGACCTTGAATAGCTAAAGGCATCTTGTACAACAAAAACAAAGTCGGAAGCAACACAATACCAGATTTCAGGACATACTACAGGGCAGTTGTTATCAAAACAGCATGGTACAAGGACAGAAACAGATGGATAGACCAACAGAACAGAATAGAAACACCAGAAATCAACCCAAACATCTACAGCCAACTTATATTTGATCAAGGATCCAAAACCAATCCATGGAGTAAGGACAGTCTATTCAATAGATGGTGCTGGGAAAACTGGATTTCCACATGCAGAAGCATGAAGCAAGACCCCTACCTTTCACCTTACACAAAAATCCACTCAAGATGGATTAAAGACTTAAATCTACGACCCAACACCATCAAATTCTTAGAGAACATTGGAGAAACCTGCAAGATATAGGTACCAGCAAAGACTTCTTGGAAAAGACCCCGGAAGCATAGGCAGTCAAAGCCAAAATTACCATTTGGGATTGCATCAAGTTGAGAAGTTTCTGTACAGCAAAAGAAACAGTCAGGAAAGTGAAGAGGCAACGGACAGAATGGGAAAATATTTGCAAACTATGCAACAGATAAAGGGTTAATAACCAGAATCTACAAAGAGATCAAGAAACTCCACAACATCAAAACAAACAACCCACTTAAGAGATGGGCCAAGGACCTCAACAGACATTTTTCAAAAGAGGAAATCCAAATGGCCAACAGACACATGAAAAAATGTTCAAAATCACAAGCAGTTTCACCTAACCCCAGTTAGAATGGCTCACATTCAGAAATCTACCAACAACAGATGCTGGTGAGGATGCAGGGACAAAGGGACACTAACCCACTGTTGGTGGGAATGCAAACTGGTTAAGCCACTATGGAAGTCAGTCTGGAGATTCAACAGAAACCTGAACATAACCCTACCATACAACCCAGCCATCCCACTCCTTGGAATTTACCCAAAGGATATGAAATTGGCAAACAAAAAAGCTGTCTGCACATTAATGTTTATTGCAGCTCAATTCACAATAGCTAAGACCTGGAATCACCCAAATGCCCATCAACAGTAGACTGGATAAAGAAATTATGGGAAATGCACTCTACAGAATACTGTACAGCAGTCAAAAACAATGAAATCAGGTCATTTGCAACAAAATGGAGGAATCTGGAAAACACCATGCTGAGTGAATTAATCCAGTGCCAAAGGGACAAATATCATATGTTCTCCCTGATCAGTGACAACTAACTGAGCACCAAAGGGGAAACCTGTTGAAGTGAAATGGACACTATGAGAAACAGTGACTTGATCAGCACTTGTCATCACTGTCGATGTACAATTTAATGCTTTATCCCGTTTAGTACTTTTTGTTCTAGTACTATTGGGTTGAACTCTGTAATTAACACACAATTATTCTTAGGTGTTTAAATTTTAACTGAAAAGTGATCCCTGTTAAATATAAGAGTGGGAATAAGAGAGGGAAGAGATGTACAATTTGAAACATGCTCATTTGAACTTGCCCCAAATGGTGGAGTTAGAAACCTGCCAGAGGATTCCAATTCAATCCCATCAAGATTGCATGTACCAATGCCATCTCACTAGTCCAAGTGATCAATGTCAGTTCACAACTGATCACACTGATAGGTCTAAGAGTCAAAGGGATCACACAAACAAGATTAGTGTCTGCTAATACTGACAGAATAAAAATGGGACAGAACGATCCAACATGGGAAGCGGGATACACAGCAGACTCATAAAATGGCAGATGTCCTAAATAGCACTATGGTGTCAGAATCAGCCCTTCAGGCAGTCAGATCTGGCTGAAGACCCCATGAGAGTATTTTAGGCATGGAAAGTCAAGACACTCTGGCCGAAATAAAAAGAAGACCTAAATGGAAGACCTCTGCAAGTGAGATCCCAGTGGAAGGAACGGGGCCATCAAAGAAGGAGGTACCTTTCTCTGAAGGGGGGAGAGAACTTCCACTTTGACTATGACCCTGTCGGAATAAGATCGAAGTCGGCAAACTCAAAAGGCTTCCATAGCCTCGGCAACTCATGACTAGAGCCTAGGCAGATTATTGATGCCATAAACAAGAGTGTCAAATTGTTAAGTCAACAACAGGAGTCACTTTGTCCTTACTCCTCATGTGGGATCTGTCCTTAAGGTGTTGTCCTATGTGAAGTAATGCTATAACTAGTACTGAAACAGTATTGTACACTTTGTGTTTCTGTGCAGGTGCAAACTGATGAAATATTTACTCAATATATAATGAATTGATCTTCTGTATATAAAGATAATTGAAAAAGAATCTTGATGTGAATGGAATGGGAGAGGGAGCTGGAGATGGGAGAGGTGCGAGTGGGAGTGAAGTTATGGGGGGGAAAGCCATTGTAATCCATAAACTGTACTTTTGAAATTTATATTTAATAAATAAAAGTTAAAAAAATAGAAAGAAAGAAAAGAATATATTTGCAACTTAAAAAAAAAGCAAAAACACCACCAATCAGGTTATGAAATGGCCAAAGGAACTCAACAGACAGTTATACAGATGCCCAACAAATATAGGAAAAAATGTTCAACATCACAAGCTACCAGGTAAATGCAAGTGCAAACCACAATGAGATATCAGCTCACACGTATATACTGGCTAAAACTGAAAGGACAGAGAGTCACAATGAGGAGGAGGATGTGGGAAAAGGGGAACACTTACACACTGGTGGTAAAAATTTAAATTAGTGCAACTACTGTGGAAAACGATATAGAGATTTTTTAAGAAAATAAAAACAGACTTGTCATATGATGGAACAATTCTCTACTGATACAACCCAAAACACATGAACATATTGTATCAGAGAGATACGTTCACCACAGTATTTATTGCAGTATTCTTCACGGCAGGGAAACAAGAAATTGCCCAGGAATTCAAACATCATCAGTTGAATGGATAAGAATAATTCTCTATCTCTCTCTCTGTACACACACACACACACACACACACACACACACAATGAAACAACCTTACAAATCCCTCTTTCCACAGACTTTTTCATGGACCCTCATGATGCTCTCTGCAGTACCTTAAATAACTAGAACAAATGTGGGCACATAGCAGACACTCCTTTGAAAGCCAAGAAAAATATATTTACCAAGAGAAACTCCTCTGCCCATATTCTGACTTCCACAAGCCACAAACTTCATTCATAGGCTAAGTCAGGTTCTCCCTGTTCCCAAGCCCCCTATGAACCCATTTTCTTTCAAATAACTTCTTCTCCATCTCTTGGTAGTCTGCACACTTTGGTCAAATTTCCTGATTAACTCAGCTCCCATTCCCCAGTCCCTCCTGAATGTTCCCTCTGCCTGCCTCCTGATATCCCTTCCCTCACTCTTCCTTTCTCCCCAGGGCCTGTCCCAGATCTCACACTCTGATATTCTACTAGTTCTTACAAGCAGACCTATGACAGCTCCTCCCTATTACAACTCTCCTCAAAGTCGCCTGCTTTCCTCCTCACAATCCTTCCATTTTGCTTTTCTATCATAGGATGGTGACATACAGACACACACTGCTTTCAGCTCCCAAAATCTTGCACGCCCCAGGTTCTTCCATGGCATCTAACCCTCCACTCCCACTGCATGAAGTACTTGCAATCCCATTGTCCTTAGCCTGAAAATCTAAAACCCAAACAACTATTACCACGTCTCTCCAAACCAGACTCATGTTTTGTTCTCTGAGTCAACACATGGCAGTTTTCCTCCCAGTTTCCCCTCCCACAGCCTGGACAACCAGTATTCCCTTCTTAAAATGTTCTTTGGGCCTTAATTCTTGGCAATGCCCCAGGGAATTCATTCCCCAATATCTTATTCAACTCTCTCTCTGTGGTTCCTCTATTCTATGAATGCTCTGTCCCCACATTTCTGCCTCCTCATGTATATAGGGCTCCCACCACTTGACCTTCCTTCACAAAGTCTGGAAGTCCACTTTGCTGTCAGCCTGGCAGCCCAACCCCAGGGCATAGGGTTGGCTCGCCTCGCCTCGCCTAGCCTTGCTTCGCCTCGCCTCCCCTCCCCTTCCCTTCCCTTCCCTCCTCCTTGGGCCCAAGGGTTGCCATCAACAGGACGCAGCCACATGTACTAACCAGATGCTCCTGTCCAGGGTGAAGGCACAGCTGGGTTTTACAAGGAAGCTGAGCAAGCTCCAGAAATGGAAGATTACCCAGCAGCTGAACTTCAGCGTCAACTCGGTGTCCAGTTTCATATCCATGAAAATGTCTACAAATAAAGTTACAAAACCTTAAGAAATGGAAGATGACACTCAAAAATGGAAAGATCTTCTACGTTGACTCATTAGTAAAATCAACAAAATGCAAATATCCATTCTACCATAAGCAAATTACAGACACAATGGGATCCCCAGCAAAGGTCAAATAGCATTTTGCCCAGATGGAGAGAAAACAATGCTAAAATTCATATGAAAACGCAGAACATCTGAATAGAGAAGGCAACCTTATACAACACTGACAAAACTTGAAGCATCGCAATAACAGACTGCAAGACACAGCACAGGACAGTTACAATCAAAACAGCTTGCTACAGGCAAAAAAATGACATATAGAACAAAGGAACAGAAAGGAAACACCTGAAATAACACACACATCTACAACTAATCTGTCTTTCAAGAAGGAGCTAAAGATCAATCCCAGGTTCAAAGGACCGTTTCTTCAAAACAAGGTCCTGAGAAAACTGGACCTCCACATGCACTTCTATGAAAGAAGACCCACACTTTACACCTTATACAAAAAGCAACTAAAACACGTCAAGGAACAAAATCTAAACCTCAATATCATCAAATTAATAGAGAACATTGGGGAATACTGGAAGACATTGGCTTAGAGAAAGATTTCTCGGAAAAAAATGCCAGTAGCACAATAAAAGCTGAAACAAACAAATGAGATTCCATCAAGCTGAGAAGCTTCTGCACTACAAAAGGAACACTCAGAAAAGTAAAGAGGCAACCAAAAGGATGGGAGAAACTATTTGCTAACTATGAAACTGAAAAAAGATTAATATCCAGGCCAGCGCCGCTGCTCAATAGGCTAATCCTCCACCTGCAGCACTAGCACTCTGGGTTCTAGTCCCGGTCAGGGCGCCAGATTCTGTCCCTGTTGCTCCTCTCCCAGTCCAGCCCTCTGCTGCGGCCAGGAGTGCAACGGAGGATGGCCCAAGTCCTTGAGTCCTGCACCCGCATGGGAGACCAGGAGAAGCACCTGGCTCCTGGCTTTGGAGCAGCGCGGTGTGCCAGCCGCAGCAGCCAATCGGGGGTGAACCAATGGAAAAAGGAAGACCTTTCTCTCTGTTTCCCTCTCTCTCACTGTCTAACTCTGCCTGTCAAAAAATAAGATTAATATCCAGAATCTAAAAAGAGCAAAGTCAAGAGGCAACCAAATGAATAAGAGAAAATAATCTGCCAACTATGAAACTTATAAAAGATTAACATCCACAATCTACAAAGAGTTCAAGGAACTCAACAGCAACAAAACAAAAATTCCATTTAAAAATAGGCAAAGGACTTGAACAGGCATGTTTCAAGAGACAACTTCATATGGCCAACAGACACATGAAAAAAGGCTCAGGATCGCTAACCATCAGGTTTCACTACACCACAGTCAGAATGCTCTCATACTAAAATCAACAAACAATAAATGCTGCTGAGGATCTGGCACTATGCTACCCTAATACACTGTTGGTAGAAATGCAACCTGGGGAAGCCACTGCCTAAGACAGTATGGAGATACCTCAGAAAGCTGAAAATAAATCTACCGTATGACTCAGCAATCCTTCTCCTGGTGATTTACTCCTAGGAAATGAAATCAGCAGATTTGAAAGGGTTATCTGTACCTCCAGGTTTACTGCAGCTCAGTTCACAATAGCTGAGATACGGAATCAAACCTGATGTCCATGAACTGATGACAGGAAGTGGAGAGTCTCCAGAAGAGCAAGGTTGCCTGGCAGCTGAGGGTCAGTGTCCACTCTGCATTAGTTTCACATCCGAGTCCTTCTTAGGGGGGAGGCGAGGCAGACAGCTGCATCATGGCTTCTTCACACCTGAGCCCCTGCCCAGCCCCCGCTGCCTCTGAACCAGTGGATTTGCAGGGAAAACACTGCTGGGAAGCACCAGGATCCCACATCCTTTGAGGCAGGCCCTGGGCATCTCTCTGTCCAAAAACTTAAACACAACAAGTCCATCCTGCACTCTACAAGCCTACTGAACCACTACTGGCAATGCCAGCCAACAACGACACTGCCTTGGATATAGCCTACTTCTCCCCTAGGCCTACTGCGCAAGTACCATCCAACTAACACCCATCCCTTCCTCCCAGAAACACAGCGTCAGCAGAACAGGCCGCACTGCCTTGAAGAACCAGGGGCTGCAGCCTGAGCCCCAGCCTGACATGCCTTTCCTGTGCTCACCATCATCAGGAGCACTCCAAGGGCATCGTTGCTCCCAATCCAGCCCACCAGAAGCTCAGGGCAGTGTGGAGCTCTCTACACCTCCCGGGCTAACACCCAGCCACTCCCACATGGTGCACAGCTCTGCCAAACTGCCCATGGTCACGGCTACTGAACAGCAGGTACCTGCCCAGCATCCTTGGCCTGGTCGGTGCCAGGGTTGCTGCCCAGAGTCAGACAACCAAGTGCACGACGTGTTGTGCTCCTGACAGGGAGGTATGGTCGGGACTATCACTGTGTACCTAAATTGCATTTATGAAATGCATGGAATTTGGATCTCTTAACTAAAAAACAGTATCTTACAAGAACACCTGAACTGTCTTCTCTTGGTCGTTTCCTAGCCCCTCCCCTATGTCAAAACTGTAGGTGACTCAGTCCCTCATCGCTTTGTCCCTGGGAACAGACTGCCTTGCTGGAAGTCCTAACTCAGAACATTTCATCCCACAACTTGCAGAATACACATTCTTCTCATCAGTTCCTGGAACTTTCTCTAGGACACAACATATGATAGGCCATAAAGCAAGCCTAGAAAACTCAATAACTGAAATCAGTTCATGCATCTTCTATGATCAAAATGGAAGGAAACGGGAAATCAACAACTTAGGAAACTCCAGAACATATGCAAACACGTGGATTCCGAGCAACATGCTCCTGAATGAATGGCTGGTCTTAGGAGAAATCAAAATGAAAATCCAGAAATTTCTGGAAATGATTGAAGATAACAGTACAACACTGCAAATTGTATGGGACACAGCAAATGCAATGTTAACAGGAAACTTTGTAACAACTTGTGCCAACAAGATATTGGAAAGGAATCAAATGAATGAGCTTTTCAATGCATCACAAAATCTAGAAAAACAACTTATCAAAGTCCAAATTAGTAGGATGACAGAAATCATGGAAATTTGAGAAGAAATGAACAAAGCTGAAGAAAAACATTATAATAAGATCATTGAGGTCAGCGCCATGGCTCAATAGGCTAATCCTCCACTTGCGGCGCCGGCACATTGGGTTCTAGTCGCGGTTGGGGTGCCAGATTCTGTCCCGGTTGCACCTCTTCTTGTCCAGCTCCTTCCTGTGGCCCGGGAGTGTAGTGTAGGATGGCCCAAGTGCTTGGGCCCTACACCCGCATGGGTGATCTGGAGAAAGCACCTGGCTCCTGGCTTCAGATCGGCACAGTGCACCAGCCATAGTGGCTATTTGGAGAGTGAACCAATGAAAAGGAAGACCTTTCTTTCTCTCTTTCTGTCTAAACCTGCCTGTCCAAAAAAAGATCACTGATATGAAAATCTGGTTAAAAATATTTTTTAAGATATTGCTGAAAAATCTCCAAAACAACAACAACAACAACAAAACAGGAATAAGACCCCAATCGGCCGGCGCCACGGATCACTAGGCTAATCTTCCACCTGCGGTGCCAGCACACCGGGTTCTAGTCCCGGTCGGGGCACCAGATGCTGTCCGGTTGCCCCTCTTCCAGGCCAGCTCTCTGCTGTGGCCAGGGAGTGCAGTGGAAGATGGCCCCAGTACTTGGGCCCTGCACCCCATGGGAGACCAGGAGAAGCACCTGGCTCCTGCCATCGGATCAGCGCAGTGCGCTGGCTGCAGCGTGGCAGCCGCGGCGGCCATTGGAGGGTGAACCAACAGCAAAAAGGAAGACCTTTCTCTCTGTCTCTCTCTCTCTCACTCTCCACTCTGCCTGTCAAAAAATTAAAAAAAAAGACCCCAATCAGTAAAATCAGAAAGGAAAAACAAACTGTAATAATAGCAACCCAATAAATAAAAATAATCATCTGGAATTGCTACAATGTACTGTTTGCCAATGAATTGGAAATTCTTGGAAAATCTCTCTCCCTCACTCCACAAATCTGCCTTTCAATTAAATACCTAATTAAAAACATAATTATTTCAATAGATGAAAACAGCTGAAAAATATGCAAAAACCTTTCAGAAAGAAAACCTCAGGGAAACTGACAACAGAAAGAACATTCCTCTACACAATCATGGCAATTTATGTCAAACCGACTGATAGCATCTTATGAATGGGGACATGTTGGAAGCATTCCCAACTATGATCTGGAATCAGACAAGGATGTACCCTCATTATTGCTATTCAATATAGATCTGGAAGTTTTGGAGCCATTAGGCAAGAAAAAGAAATCAAATGGATACAAATTGGGAAAGAGGAAGTCAAACTATCCCTCTTCCAAAAGGACATGATTTTATAAATGGGGAAACCAAGAGACTCCACCATGAGACCATTAGAACTAATAATAGAGTTTGGAAAAGTGGCAGGATAGAAAATCCACACACAAAAATCAATAGAATTTGTATAAACACAATATCAGGGCTGAGAAACAACTTCGAAGATCCATTCCATTCATAATAGCTACTAAAATTTAAATACCTTTGAATAAAGGTATCCAAGGAGCCTGAAGATTTAAAAAGCAACTCCAATACTTTTCCAACTATTTCAAAATAATAAACTCTAACAAACACTTTTTGAGAGGCTGGCATTACTTTAACCACAAAAGATAACAAAACACGAAATACAAAGAAAACTGAAGGCCTATATCCATAATGAAAAAGATGCAAAGATTCTCAACAAAATTCTAGCCTAACAAAACCAAAACCACATGCTGAAGCTTACGCAAAACCTTCAACTGGAATTTATCTCAGAAATGCCATGATCTTCCACAATCGCAAATTAATACACATGATGAATTTTATCAAATTAATGGAAGAATAAAACCACATTGTCTGGGCTGACGTTGTGTTACAGGGGGTTAAAAACCACAACACACAATGCCGGGATCTCTTATGGGTGCCATTTAGCATCCAGGCTGCTCCACTTTCAATCCTGCTCCCTCCTAACATGCCTGGGAAAATGTCGGAGGATGTCCCAATTAGCTGGGGCCATGCAGCCACATGGGAGACTTGGAACAAGGTTCTGGATCCTGATGGCTCAGTTTGGCCATCAAGGTCTTTTGGGGAATGAACTAGCAAACAGAAGACCTCTCTCCCTCCCTCCCTCTCTTTTGCTCTTGCTCTACCTCTATCTCTCTGTATAAATCTTGCAAACAAATGAAATAAATCTTTTGAAAACCACATCATCTAATTAGATACAGATATCAGTAGAATAAAAAATGATTAAAAAACTACACAAAATATACACAGAAGGAATACATATCAAAATCATAAAGGCTATGTATGACAAACCAACAGCCAATGTCTGTTCATGCTGCACCATGGGTACGTGGGGAGAGTGTTGGGTATTTCTCAACCCAACCTGGCCTTCCCTCCCTTGTGAAATGGTGGGCCGAGGGAGGGCGAGGGTGGGTGAGGGTGGGCCGAGGGAGGGCGAGGGTGGGCGAGGGTGGGCCGAGGGAGGGCGAGGGAGGGCGAGGGTGGGCGAGGGTGGGCGAGGGAGGGCCGAGGGTGGGCCGAGGGAGGGCGAGGGAGGGCGAGGGTGGGCCGAGGGAGGGCGAGGGTGGGTGAGGGTGGGCGAGGGAGGGCGAGGGAGGGCGAGGGAGGGCCGAGGGTGGGCCGAGGGAGGGCGAGGGTGGGCGAGGGTGGGCCGAGGGAGGGCGAAGGTGGGCGAGGGTGGGCCGAGGGAGGGCGAGGGTGGGCCGAGGGTGGGCCGAGGGAGGCTGAGCATGGGCTTCTTGTGGAATTGGGAGGGAGAAGGGGAACACGGGGTGATGGTGGTGGCAGGCATGGAATGGGGCACTGGATCCAGGACAATGGGGAGAGCAGTGGAAGAGGACACTGGGGGGGCAATGGGGGGCTCTCTGTAGCATTCATGCTGCACCATGGGTACGTGGGGAGAGTGTTGGGTATTTCTCAACCCAACCTGGCCTTCCCTCCCTTGTGAAATGGCAAGGGTTTGAATCCCTGGAACCAGATCCAACTCATTGCCTGTGTTTATAAATAAAGGTTCCACATTGATCTGAAAACTACCATGTGGTGTGTAATTTTTCCACAAAGATTTATGCATTGGAAACAGAAATGAGCAGAAGAGGTGGTGACAGAGAGGTCTTCCTTCCTCTGGTTCACTTCCCACAGGACCCCAACAGTCAGGTAGGGGCCAGGATGGAGCCTGGAGCAGGGAACTCCTACTACTCTCCTAAATGGGTGGTAGGGCCAAAGTACTTGGGCCTGGATCTGCTGTATTCCTAGGCACACAAGCAGAAGACTGGATGGGAAGTGGAGCAGCTGAGACTTGAAATAGTGCTCCAACATGGGAGCTTAGCTGAGCAGAAGCTCCAAAAAGGTTGGCTCCCTTGTGAAGTGTCAGTGAATGTAAGAGTTTGCACACCCTAGGGATGGAAGGTGGTGTTCCATCTGCTAGTTCACGTGCACACCACACTGGGTACTACTGCCTGAGACAGTGTTGGGACCCCCACAGGCATACATAAAATCTTTGGCACCTCCCCTTGCCAGCTGAGGGAGGCCTGGTTTTGAGTGGAGAGCTTCACTGAAGAGGGCCGACTCACCTCGTGGGACTAGAGATGGGAGGGGAGGTCCTGAGCCCCGCCAGATCCTAGGCTGTGTCCGGTGCTGAAGGAGGCTCATGTCTGGCTTTCCCCAGCAATGTGTCCGACGGCTATGAAACAAGACAAAACCAACAACCTTTAAGGCCTCTGGGAATCCACCAAAAAAACCCCAAACCAACCAACCACAAAACAGACAGCACTGATTGATGGAGAATTGCTGACTGCCCAGGAAAGAAGAGTGGGAGAAGGTGGTGTGCTGGCCTGGAGCTGTGTCCCTTTCCTCCCCACCCTCAGCTTGTGGTGCTACCAGGGTGGGTAAAGGTGTCTGTGAAAACCAGCAGTTTGGTTTCCTGGACATGGTGCTGAGGGGAGAGCAAGGAACCCATGCTCAAGTCCTCACCAGTAAAAAGAGCAAACTTTACAGGACAGAACGCAGGAAAGCAGCAGTCCTGCTGGCCTGAGGTTGGACGCCCTTTGGGACAGGGGAAGACCAGTGTGCCAAACAATTTTTTATTTTTTTTATGATTAGGTATTTATTTGAAAGCCCAAGATACAGAGACTGTGACATAGAGAGATCTTCCATCCAACTGGTTTACTCCCAGGTGGTTGCATCAACCACTATGGAACCAGGCCAAAGCCGGGAGTCAGAAGTCAGGAGTCGAGACTTCCCGGTCTCCTGTGAGGGTGGCAGGGCCCCAAGCACTTGTTCCATCTGACACTGCTTTCCCCAGGACATTCGGGAGAATCCTGATCAGAAGTGGAACAGCCTGGATACAAACCAGTGCCCATATGGGATGCTGCCATTACAGAAGGTGACTGAACCTACTATGCTACAACACTGGCCCCCAATTTTTTTATTGATTGGAAAGGCAGGGACACACAAAAGAGAAAGGGCCAGATGGGGAGAGGGCCAGATGGGGAGAACGTCCATCCTTGTTTAGCCCTCCAAGTATACACAACATCCATGACTGGGCCAGGCAGAAGCCAGGACCCAGGCATTCAACCTGGGTCCATGTGAGTGGCAACGACCCAACAACTTGAGCCACTACCTGTTGTCTCCCAGGGTGGGTATTACAGGAAACTGGAACTGGAAGGAGAGCTGGGACTTGAACTCAGGCCCTCTGTTATGGGATGGGAGCATCCCAACAGGTGGTATCATCGCTGTGCCACACACCCTCCCCCAAAGAGAAGTTTACCAGGAGAATCCTGGATGCCATGGTTGGGCTAGACTGAACTCAGAAACCAGGAGCTTCATTCACATCTCCCACATGGGAAAGCAGAGAAGATGGCCCATGTCTTTGGGCCTCTGGATCCAACTGGGATACCTGGGGGAAGCTCTCTGAGCCATGGCGTGCAGAAGATCTGCTCCACCCATCCATGGAGAGAGAGCCATGTTCCCAGAACCAGCTCTCTGTGGCTGCTCCACCTTGGGTTTTGAGCCCCAGAGCCTCTGATATGTTGAGTGCCTGGGAGTACCTCACAGTCCTACCTGGGTGCACAGCCCCCATAAATCCTCCCAGCCAGACTCAAGGTCAGTGGGGAACAGGGACTTTGCTCTCTGGCAATATCCCTGGATCCCACATGTGCACCAAGAGTCACTCGCCACGGCCCCTCCTTGTTTCACAATGGCACCTTCTCCCCACCATCCTCCAGCTGAACTGCCAGCTGCTGGGCACATGCCCGAGACCTGCTCAGCTGCTTCTTACATCCATAATTCCACCTGCCCTCTCTCAGCCACCTGTTTGTGGGGAAACGGGGAGAGGGAAATGTGCCCCTTTGTCCCACTGGGTAAGTGGGTGCCCTGTCCCACTCAGGACTCCAGGCCGCATTCACAGACAGTGCAGTCGACCAGGGCTCTCCCTCCAGCTAGATCACCAGTGTCACAGGTTTCTGCACTCTGATCTCACTCACTCTCCAAAGCTGATGCAGTCTCCCGCTCTCAGCTCCTGGGGTCATGTGCTGTGTCTGTGCTTGCTGCTTTGCGTCCACGTGGGCCTTCCACCATGATCCACGGTGTCCTTCTTCCTTCCTCAGCACTTCCTGTAGTTTGCTCTCCAAGTCTCCCCTAAGAATATACTTCATCCACTTTTTTTTTTGTTTTCCCCTAGCCTAAAGCAGTACACCCCTTCCCCATTCTGCTCTTTTGGAATCTCCAAGATGCTTTACTTTAAAATGGCTTGCCTCATGAACGGGCATAGCAACACAGCAGAACACAATTTATTGTTTAGAGGTCTGGCATAAGCAAATTCAGTTCAGAGTACTAATGTTAGATTTCGTGGCATTTATTCTCACTAGTTAATTTTCAGAGGTCTTACTAACAGTAAGGAATTCCTTTGGGAAATTTAGCAGTTTCCTTGCTGAAAACCACTGGGTTACATTGTTTTGGGAGTGGAACATTGTGCCCTCCTTAGAACATTAGTGAAGGCCTTGATAGTCACTCTTTGGCAAACAACTCTGCTGCTGAAAATACAAAGGGAGAGACAGGAGTGACATTTGCATTTTGATTTAGATAGTACTTTGTTCTCAACTATTTATGGTCTCCTTTCCTCTTCAGAATGCACTTGTACACGCACACACACACACACATTCCTCTGATATAAAGTATTCTGTACAGAGAATCGAGCCAATTAACTGAGACATGAGCAATGTAGAGAGTAGAGTATAAGGAGAGAAAAATTCACTGCTCTACAATTATATCAAACACGATGAAGATTCACTGCCGATCTGATGTCTGTTTTAGGGGATCATATGATAACAGCTTTTCCCCTTCTGGTTTTTCACTTAGCTGTGCTTTCAGATTTTTTTTTCATGTTTTTGGTAATCTTCCTTTAAATATCTGTACAAGAGTTAACATTGCAATGTGGCATTGCTACCAATACTCCACTATGTGATACTTATTTTAACACCTTTGATAGTCTGAGAAAATTTGATGGGTTAGTTTTTTCTGGAGCAATTCCTTTACTTCACTTATTTTAACCCATTGCTTTTGGTAATGCTGTTTATGAGGAGTTGCCTTCACTTCTTGCTCCTGGTATCACGACTATCATGAATATTCTGCTTTCTGACTCCTGGCAGCTCAGGTGAGATGACTCAGCCTTTTGAAAGCCTTACTCAGCAGATGCACTCCCTAGAATATTTTCTGACTTCTTTCAAAATATTTTAACCAAAAAAAGATTTTGAAGGCAAAATGAGAAAAGGTTGAAATTAAGTTATATACATATATTGCATATCTTATCTTTGTTTTTCAAATTTATTTCTGTAGTGGAATACAAGCACTCTAAGGGCTAAGCCATGCATATACTACAATAAACATTTATGGAATGTGGTATTTATTTTCAAAAGCCTCAACAAAAAGCAGCAGTAAAGCTGAAATATCAAATGTTTGAGAATAATATAATAATACCAATATCCAAAACGTTAGAATGATGCAATTATTTGTTTCTGACTACAGATTTCCTGATATGATCATGGTATATAATTTAGCATTAGACCAAGATTTATTGCCTCATAAAAACAACATTAAAATAATTTATTTTGTGTGAATTAGAATTCTAAGACATAAAAAATGAGAATTAAACCTTGATTCAAGAAATTTTTGAAAAGTGCATTGAAGGATCATAGGCAGCATACAAAAGAACCCCTGAAGAAGATAGTGAACCACAACCAGGAGCAAGACACAAATAGAGTCCTCTGTGTGGCTGAGATTCTAAACTACAACTTGTCCCCAGATCTTGATCTTTCCGATTTGCTTACCGAAGGCTCCCACTGTCACTGATGCAGGCTTTTGGTGTCACTATCGTACCAGTGCAGGCACTGCTGCCTGTGAAAGCTCAGTGACCTTACAACTGCTGAAGTCACTGCCAGAAATGACAACTTAGCAGCTTCTTTCCAGCTGAGGGCAGCTGTCTGTGTTTGGCTACACTGACAGCATATGTCTACCCTAGGAGTAATACACACCAGGAAATCATGTATTTGGCATATTCTACTTCTTGGCAACAATTCCAAAACTGGAAAACAATGTTTCACCCAATATAAAAGATGTTACACCCTCTGCACATTCACCCAGCATTCTGTAATATCATTTGTAAAAGTCTTTATTTTTTTGAAAGGCAGAGAAACAGTGAAGGGGTGTCCCCTATCCACTGGTTCACTCCCCAGATGGCTGCAATGGCAGGAGCTGTGCTGATCTGAAGCCAAAAACCAGGAGCTTCCTCCAGGTCTCCCACGCTGGGGCAGAGGCTCAAGCACTTTGGCCATCTTCTACTGCTTTCCCAGACCATAGCAGAGGGCTGGATCAGAAGTGGAGCAGCCAGGACTGAAACCTGTGCCCATATGGGATGCTGGTACTCCAGGTGGCAGCTATACCTGCTACATCACAGCGCCTGTCCCCAATATCTTCTGAACTCTAGTTGGCCCCATAATGTATTCTTGACCAGTAAGGTGCACCTGGGAAATGAGCTGAACATGGTCCAAATACTTAAGTGCTACCACTCACATTATAAACTTGGATGGAGTTCCAGGCTCCTGACTCCATCAGGGATTACAGCCATTCTGTTAGTGAACCAGAGAAAGATCTCTTTTCCCACTATGTCTCTTTGTCTCCCCCTCTTTCTCTGTCACTCTGCCTTTTAAATAATAATAATAATAAAATGGCCAACAAACACTTGAAAAAATACTTAGGATTACTAATCATTAGGGAAATGAAAATCAAAACCACAATGAGGTTTCATGTCACTCCACACAGAATGGCACTCACACAGAAATCAACAAATAACAGAGGCCGGTGAGTGTGTGGTGAAAAAGGTACTCTGGTCCACTGTTGGTGGGAATGCAAACAGGGGCAGCCACTGTGGAAGACAGTATGGAGATACCTCTATAGACCTACCCTATGATCCAGCCACCCCACTGCTGCAAATTGTCTTCAAACAGTACTTTATACGTTTTGTGTCTGTGTGGGTGCTTTGTGTCTATATGGGTGCAAACTGTTGAAATCTTTACTTAGTATAGACTTGGTATTCTGTATATAAAAACAATTAAAAATGAATCCTAATGAAGAATGGGATGGGAAAGGGAGTATGAGGTGGGATGGGAGTTGGGGTGGGAGGGTGGCTATGGGGGAGAAGAACCACTATATTCCTAAAGCTGTACCTATGAAATTTGTATTAATTAAATAAAAGCTAAAAAATTAAGAGTGGGAATGGAATAGGAAGAAGGGTTAGAGCATGGGTGGGAGGGAGGATAGGGTAGCAAGTATCACTGTGTTCCTAAATCTGTATATATGAAACACATGAAACTTGTATAACTTAAATAAAATTAAAAAATAAGTGATTCCAAGATCTGCAAAAAGAAAAATAAAACAAATACAAGAAAGCAGAACACATTATAATCTTAGTGTCCCATTAACAGACAGTGTCAACTACCAGTCTTCTGAGTGAGCCCAAACACCAGTAGTCTCAACTGACATCATCATAACCCCCTGAAGGGTCACAGACAGGAACTGATCAATGGAGTCCAGAAAGCTCACTAAATCCACTAAGACATGAGAGTGCAAAACAAACTATTCCTGGAGACAACATTATGGCATTTCAGGTAAAGCTACCACCTGCAGGGCTGGCATCCCATACAAGTATCAGTGCAAGTCCCAGCTGCTCCCTACTAATGTGCCTGGGAGAGCAGCAGATGAGCCAAGTCCTTGGGACCTTGCTACCTATGGTAAAGATCAGGATGCAGTTACAGGCTCCTGGCTTCAGACTGGCCCAGCTTTGACCATTGAGGCCATTTGAGGAGTGAACCAGCAGCCAAAAGACCTTTCTCCACCCCTCCCCTCTCTCTCTGCTTCTCTGTAACTGTCAAATAAATCAAAAAGAAAGAAAAGTGGCCCTGATGAGGGATGCAAACATTTCTTTAAAAAATAAAGAAAATGTCTATCTCTCCATCTCTCTGTAGCTTTGCCTTGCAAATAAATAAATAACCCTTTTAAAATAATATTATTCAGGACGGTGCTGTGGCACAGCAGGTTAAGGCCCTACCCTACCCTGAAGTGCCAGCATCCCATATGGCGCCAGTTCTAGCTAAACTTCCAATCCAGCTCTCTGCTATGGCCTGGAAAAGCAGAAGATGGCCCAAGTCTTTGAGCCCCTTGCACCCACATGGGAGACCCAGAAGAGGCTCCTAGCTCCTGATTTTGCATCAGCCCAGCTCTGGATGTTGTAGCCATTTGGGGAGTGAACCAACGGATGGAAGGCCTCTCTCTCTCTGTCTCTACCTCTATCGTCCAAATAAATAAAGATAAATCTTTAAGAAAATAATATATTATTAAGTCATCGCATTTTGAAATAATGTTACATTAGATAGAAGAAAAGAAAGTAATTTTGCAAATGCAGAAATAGTGTGCCTATCTCCACAGAAAGAAGGTAGAGGAGGAGGAGGAAGAGAAAAAGGAGCCGAAATAAAAGATACAGAGTAACTACAGATTTAGGAATCAGAGGTAGACATTTGGCCTAGAGGTTAAATTGTTGGTTGGGTTGCCCATGTCCCATATCTGAGTACTTGGTCTCAACTTCCATCTTTGCCCTAGATTCCAGTTTCCTGCCAATGCAGAACCTAGGAAGCAGTGGTAAGGGCTCAAATAATTTGGTCCTTGACATGCACTTTGGACAAAGAATAAACAGAAACAATTCTGCAAATTATAACTGGCCCTGTTTCCTTCAAACCACCAAAAGCAGACAAGATAATAACTGAAAAATAGTACCATTTCTTGAGTGATAGGGACTCTGCTAGATGCCTCCTGTAAGAGTCTTTATTTTTCTTTACTGTTAATAAATCATTGATCACAATTTTAAGATATGCCACTTCTTGTTAGAAGGTTAAAAAAAAACACACGCTCAGAGAGGATAAGTAATTTTCCCATCATTACACTGCTTAGGGCTGCCACAGACTGGTTGTGGAGGTAAGTCTTTCTAAACCCCAAGGCAAATTTTAACTTGGCAGTTTTTTTTTTCCTGTTATTCAATAGCCTGAAGCTGGCTCGGCAGAAGCTGCTTGCTTATTTCAAAGGGAAAAATACAACATCAATCAGTTCAAAGCTGAGTGTTTAGAATCACCAGGTAATTCTGAGAAGACAATACCAACTCCTGGTAAGGTGTTTTTCCACCCGTATGTCTAGATTCATGAGCAACGCTAGAGCTGGAGCTCTCTACACCAAATTACTACTATTGTAATACAATTGACTCCTATCAATATATGCCTTCAGAACCATTCTGAAGACTTACAAACTACCCATTTGTCCATAGGGTATGTCAAATCACTCAAAGATAAAGGATAGCAGTTATTGGTGGAATAAATGTAGCAATGGGTAAAATTGCTCAAAAATCACTATTTATTTATAAAAAACAGAAGTAGTGTATGATCGTGGGGTCACCCACTGAGATTCTTACTAAACTAAGTTGGCTTTGTAATGAATACTTGCCTTGGCATCACTGCTAGCCAGTTGTAACAGGCAGCTGTAACAATGAATATATTCAAGCACATTATTGCTAAGTTTACAATCAACATGGGCATCAGCAATTAAATAAGTCCTGGCATATTTTTAGATTTTAATTCTCAAGTTATTCAGATAGTTCATTAAAAATGAGAGCCAGAATCAATGTTAAAACACAGATTGTAAAGGTATAGTTACAAAATGTATACAAATATAATGAAGGACTTTAGCATCAAAAGGGAATACAAACTTATGCAAACATTTTTGAGTTTGCTTAGTATTTAGTTTCTTTTGAGCTTGCTTAATATTTAGCTGCTTATGAGATGCATGCTTTTGAAATTCAAAAGGGGTTATTTTTCTGGAAAGAATACATCATCTATTCTAAGCTTAATAGAGAATATAAATATATTGTGGCTACAAATTAAAATGGGAAGAGTTTTTTGTTTTGTGGCTAAGTCATTTAAGATGCCCACATGCTATATCAGAATATCTGGGATTGGTTTACAGCTTTGGCCCCTGATTCCATCTCGGTGCTAATGCAAACCCTTGGAGGCAGCCATGATGGTCTGAGTAATTGGGTGACTTCACCCACATGTGAAACCCATATTGAGGTTCCTGGCTCTAGGCTTTGGAACTGCCCAGATTCAGCCATTGTAGGCATTTGATGAACCATCATGGTTTCTCTCTCTCTCTATGTATGTATGTATACATATAGAGTTAGGTATGTGCCATTCAACTACTGGATGTAATAATTTTAAGAACCTTTCAAGTTTATTTATCATACTCATTTGTTTGAAAGGCAGAGTGGCTCACTCCTAAAGTGTCTTTAAAATCCAGAGCTGGGCCAAACAAAAGCCAGGAGACAGGAACTTCAGCTGGGTCCTCCATCTGTATGACAGGGACCCTGCTACCAGACCCATCATTCGCTGCCTCCCAGCATCTACATTAGTAGGGAGTTAGGATGGGAAGCAGAGGTGGGAGTCACTCCCAGGCACTCTGATTTCGGATCTGACAGGCTTAACCCACTGGAAAATACTTGTACCAGCTAATGAAGTTTAATATGACTGATTCAATGTTTAGGAGACACATTGAATTAGTAGATAAAATGTATACTTCTCCAAACTCACAAACTTACTTTTATATTCCACTTTCTTGTCTATCCTCTCCCTCTCTCTTCCCTCCTCCTTTCCCTCCTTCCTTCCTTCCTTCTCTCCCTCAATCCCTCCTGCCTTACTTCCCTCCATCCCCTCTTTTTCTTTTTCTCTCTAAAATCAATCCCACGAGCAAGGATTGTCCCTTCTGAAAGGGGCGCTGGGAAAACTGGATCTCACACTCACAAGTAAAACTAGACCCTTATCTAACTCCTTACACAAAAATCCACTCAAAATAAATCAAAGCCCTAAATCTAACATCTGACACCATTAAATTATAACAGAACACTGGGAAAACTCTGCAAGATGTTGACATAGCCAATGATTTCTTGTAAAAGACCCCAGAAGCACAGGCAATCAAAATAAAAATTAACAAATTGGATTCCTTCAGGCTGAGAAGCTTCTGCACTGCAAAAGAAACACTTATTAGCAAAGTGAAGAGGCACCCGACACAATGGGAGAAAATATTTGCAAACTGTGCAACTGATAAAGGGTTAATATCCAGAATCTAAAAAGAGCTCAGGAAACTCAACAGCAACAACAACAAAAAACAATCTAGTTTAGAAACGGGTAAAGGTTTTCAACAGGCATTTTTCAAGCGAGGAAACTGAAATGGCCAACAGACACTTCAAAAAATGCTCAGGATCACTAGCCATCAGGGAAACGTCCTATGTTCCTAAATCTGTATATAAAAAACACATGAAAGTTGAATAACTTACATAAAAATTTGTAAAAAGAACATAAAAAATAAAATTAGCAAAACGTTTTTTTAAAAAAATGAAACAAAACGATGCGGCCAGCATTTTAGTGTAGAAGGTAAAGCTCACTGCCTGTACCAGCATGACATTGTAAACACTGTTATATGTACTGGCTGCTCCACTTCTAATCCAGCTCACTACTAATGGCCTGAAAAAGCAGAAGAGGCTGGCACAAGTAACTTGGACCCTTGCCATCCAAGTTGGAGACCGGGGTGAAGCTTCTGGATTCTGGCTTTGGCCTGGCCCAGCCTTGGCTGTTACAGCCAACTTGGGAGTGGGACAGCATGTGGAAAATCTGTTTCCCCCACTTGCTTTGTAACTCTTTCAAACAAATAAATATTTTAAAAAGGCTGATCTACATTATTATCACAGGATGCTTAAATCTGCATATTCATGCACATCATTACTATCAGTCTAGAATATGCAATTCTTCAGTAGAGTCAGAGATGAAAATCTGAAAATTAGAAGTTTATCCATTATTTCTGATACTTGCTTGAATATTTTCATTTATTGGCATAATACTGCTGTGCGGAATCCTAATCACCCTTAGAAAATTCACTGCTGCCCCAGTAAAAAAGTGAATTGTCTGTCAAAGGATGATTGCAGATTGTAGGCTCAATGTGCAATGTCTACCAAGGCAAAAATTTTCTCTCCTTGTTGATTCGAAATTATGTAGTGCTGCTCTCAGTCAGTTCATCTCAAGGATATTATTAACTCTACTCTACCACCTTGTATGGCACTCACAATGAAACCAATTCTATTGGAAGGCCCCTGGAGGCAGAGCTGTTTTTTCAACTTGGTGAAATGCATTCAGGTCCTCCTAGTTCTGTAAGACCAATGAAATCAAGTAGTTCTTTTTCCTATTTGGCATGGACAACCATCACAACAGGAGGGGCCTCCGTTGCTGAATGCTGAGGTATCTTGCAGTGAATTAAACTTCATTCCATCTATGTGCAGTATTACATAAAATTTCACTTTCTGAGCAGACCCCCGGTGATATCTTTTTAAGTCATGCACTACCCAGGCAGTACAATTGTTTACTTGTCTATCCCCATACTACAGGGGGCACTCAAGTCCTGTGCAGGAGAATCTTTAGACCTTTCTGGTCCTCAATTTTTGGGAGGATGAGCGGCATCCATGACAGACAACAGCATTCATTACAATCTTCCTGTTATGCGACAAGAGCCTATGCATTTTTACTACTGGTATTCTCACCCACAGATAACCCAGGCTAAACTAGAGAAAGGGACACTAAGATATTTTTGACAGGACTGCTCTGTAATACCCCTATCTCCCCATAGCCCCATTAATTGGCACCATGTGTGACCCTCAGTTTGCTAGGAAATACCTGAGATGGGCCTGATTCATTTAGAATTCAGGTGTTTTCAATAGGCAGTGAGAGACAGGTTACAGAACTGGATTGGAAAAGCAGATAAACAACACAGAGGTCATTTCTTTTCTTTCTAAGCATAAAAACCATGATGGAATAACCTTAAACCCCAGATTCTGCTACATGGACCTCACTATCAACTTTGGAGTTACTTTACTTCTACTTACATAAATTATAATTTGATGATAAAATACTGAATTATAAAATTTTCATAAGATGGCTGATATACAATTATTTTTTTATATTGAGAGAGAATCTTGAGGGCTGGATTATACTTAACTTATAAAGCAGACAACAAATCCTATTTCATCAGTATGAAAAAGATGTCCTTTGATTTTTTTATATTATCTTCATATTTCCTTGGCTGGCCAGGACATAATAGTTACAATTAACATTAGTTTCCTGGGCAATCTTGGCAGCATAAATTTCTGTGTGTCAACAGAGAGTCAAAGTGATGGCAATACCCTGAGAGACTGACTCCTGCCCTAAGGCCCTGTCAAGTGTACAGTGCTCTCAGCACAGAGGCAGAAAACCCGCTTCATTAAGGAGGACCCTGCACTGCACCATCCAAGGAAGGACAGTGAAAGAGAATGTCACAGGGGCTGGCGCCTTGGCTCACTTGGTTAATCCTCTACCTGCGGTGCCGGCATCCCATATGGGTGTGACGTTCTAGTCCCGGTTGCTCCTCTTCCAGTCCAGCTCTCTGCTGTGGCCTGGGAAAACAGTGGAGGATGGCTCAAGTACTTGGGCCCCTGCACCCACATGGGAGATCAGCAGGAAGCACCTGGCTCCTGACTTTGGATCAGAATAGCTCGGGCCGTGGCAGCCATTTGTGAGGTGAACCAATGAAAGGAAGACCTTTCTCTCTCTCTCTCCCTCCTCTCACTGTCTAACTCTGTCAAATAAAAAAATACAATGGCACAGAGGTTTCCTCTCCTCATCTTACTATCATGACCGCCAATGTGCTTTTCTTACCCTGCCAGGCTCCAGTGTATCAGAAACATCACATTGTTAGCAAAACAACCTGGGATCTACCATTCATGGGCTTGAGTTTCTGCAGGGACACATTGATAGCTGAATCCCAAATACTTCTTACAGCTCAAAAGTACTGTGTGTAAAGTCTTTATCAACTCAAAGCCCGGAAGAATATCCTTAGTACCAACACTTCAGAGGAAGGGTCCCATTACCCTGATATACCTGACTTTAGGGAAGAACTATTTAATGTAAGAACAGACATACCCATCCCTTCCTCAAGTTCCACCTGCTCTCTCTAAGTCAACTCTCCTTAGAGGGCATCACCTGCAAGGACAGCCCCAGAACTGAGGCTCCTGTGTCTGGTCAGAGCCTCAAGCTCACAGCCTCATCCTCCAGGAGGCAGTGCATCCACTCCTCTATAAACCTAATCTGGGTCCATCAGAGCAGCTCCCTGGACAGGTACACACGTCACTGTGGAATAAGTTCCTCTCCCAGTCCTTACTGCTCAACTCAGGATGCCCCTGGAGGAGTTGGATAGTGGATCAGGCATATGTGAGAGTCCCCTGAAGTTTCTGACTCGGCTTATCCCTATCCACACCCTCTTTGGGTGCCACTTGCTCTAATGTCACCTGGTGTTGCTTGGGCTAACTCCTGTCCCCCAAACATGCTGTCTCTGATGCACTCCCTCAGCTCTTGAGCTCAGAATGTAGACTAAGCCCAGGCTGCTGCAGGAGACATAGAGTAATGACAAACATCAGGTCTCATCTTCAGTTCCCCAGGCATGTTTTACACACATCCCTGGCCCCCAGGAACTCAGAGAAATCTCAGAAGAATGGACCCCAGAGAGGTACAAAGATCTTATCCTATTTCTTGACAAACTGAGGAAAATGATTGCCGTGAGAATTTTGCAAATTCCTATGGCAACTGATTGGCAGCAGAATTCACACACAAGCCTTGCCCTCAAGGCTCCCTGTCCCAAGAATGTAACTCATCACCCAGAAACTACTATCTGTATTTCAGCTTACTTTAGATCAAACATAGCTACTTCCACTGTTCAAATATATGAGATGGGACTACTCTTTTATCAGAGCTCAGAACGTCCTATTATTAATACTCAGCTGATTTTCAACCACTCTCTGACAGGCTGAGACTAAGGAACACACTAAATACTACTTAAGAAAACACATTCACTATGACTTTACTCCACCATTCTCCTTTAGGTTTTTCAGTTCTGCTCTTTTAGATGGCTTGTTTCCTTAAATTATTCCCAATAGATATAATGAGATCTCTCCTCTGTTTATCTCAAAAGTAGGAAAAAGATCAATTGGATGAGGGCATAATCTAATAAAATTCAAATTTAATGATTCAAATTTGATGATACCTGCTTTCCAGATTTTTGATCTTTTCAATTGCAGTCATGGTGATCAATGAATGGGAAATGAATGACTACAAAGAGGATTCCCTGGTCTTTGGAAGGCATTAAAAAATTTCTACAACAGAACGCTAGTGATGGTTGCACAATTACATGAATCTACTAACACCAAGGTGTTATACATCTGTAATTGGTGATTTTTCTTTTAAGTAATTTCAAAGGAAATTTCAAATTTCTTCTCCAAAATATAAATAACTGAATAGTCACTTGTAAAGACAAGAAAATAGTACAACATACTAAACACCAATTCTCTTCTTAGATTAGCCCAAGAATTGAGGTCATAAGGAAAACAGCGTCCCTGAACATGAGAAATATGGGCCACTACAAGAAATACAAGTTTACCAGGAAGAGAGAAGCTGCTGAATGCAGCAAATGGTAAGGACACTTCCATAGTAACTATCCAACTGCTGGAGGCTGGAGGTGACCTGCCTTGACAGTTAAAAACATTTTTGTGTATGGGCATTTTGCCTTGTAGTTGGAACACCCATTGAGACACCCACAATGCAGTGCCTCAGTTTGAATCCAGCTTTCTGCCAACGAAGACCCTGGGAGTCAGCAGATGACGACTCACAGAAATCTATCACTGCCATGCAAGTGGGAGACCTGGATTTAGTTCCCAGCTTCCATTTCTGGCATAGTTGGAATCACCCAGTGGATCATAGTTCAGTGGAAGTGAACAGTCATTAATCATTCTCTGTAAGTCTGCTTCTTAAATTGGGGTCAAGGTGGAGTTTTAGAAATAGTTTTGGAAATTTTACCACAAGAAACACAAACAGGTTCTCTTTAAGAGTAGAAAAATTGGCTGGCGCCGCAGTTAATTAGGCTAATCCTCCACCTGCAGTGCTGGCACACTGGGTTCTAGTCCCGGTAAGGGCACCAGATTCTGTCCCGGTTGCCCCTCTTCCAGGCCAGCTCTCTGCTATGGCCCGGAAGTGCAGAGGAGGATGGCCCAAGTGCTTGGGCCCTGCACCCGTATGGGAGACCAGGAGAAGCACCTGGCTCCTGGCCGCGGCGGCCATTGGAGGGTGAACCAACTGCAAAAGGAAGATCTTTCTCTCTCTCTCTCTCACTGTCCACTCTGCCTGTAAAATAAATAAATAAATAAATAAATAAATAAATAAATAAAAGAGTAGGAAAATCATCAGTGCCCAGCGCCAGCACTACTTCTGTCACTTCTGCCCCTCTGGAGGTCCTGTGGCCTGCAAATCTCAGCATCAAATACAATACAGCAGCTCCAGCCCCACCCTCTGGCAGTGACTAGGGGTCTGCGTGCCACGTCTAATGGGCTTCACTGCTACTCCTGGGGCTCTGGCATATCAGGCAATGGCTCAGGCCACATAACCAGGCTGTCCCAGGGTCAGCTAGGCCTGCTCCCAGAACCAGTGATCTCTAGCACTTCTTGTATCACATTTGGGTGATGGGTGGTGAGCCGTCACTGGGCCCACTCACAGAGCCAGCCAGGTGTGCTTCCAGATAGAATGTCATTTCTGAAACTCTGTTCCCTCACTCTAGTGGTGGCTGAGAGACTCCATACCACGGGGCCAAGCAACTCCAATGGACCCCAGAAATACCCACACCCTTGATGCTGCTGTACTGAACTACAGCAAAATAAGCTATACGGAGAGGCTGCTATGGTATTTAACTTGAAATGGAGACAAAAACATGCTACATAGTCCATACCTAAAGACAGACATTCACGAAAAATCCTTCAATCCTGGAAAATCATCCCTTAAAAATGATACAAAGAAACTGATCTATCAGATGTGCAACAATCAACATAGGGACAGAAGAGTGAAAAGTAAAACAATATGCTACCCAAAAAGAATATAACCACACTACAGTATAAGAACACAAAGAAAAGGTGGTGAGTAAAATGCCAGATAACGAATTCAAAAGACAGGCTATAGGGATCCTCAGAGAGACACAAGAGAATATGGACAGTTAGCTGAACGTTATGCAAGTGATGCATGATATCAATGAATGAAAACTTCAACAGAGACAGAGACCTTGAAAAAGAACTAAAGAGAAATCTTAGAAAGCATGAAGTGATTGAGAGTTCCATCTCAATCACAGTATTTGAAGACAAGTGGGGATGGCAGATAACTGTTAAACAACCCCTTTGTGCTAATGCCTGTGACCTCATCCAAACACACCATTATCTGTGCAAATGCAGTACACATTTACATGCTGTGTAATAAAATTTTCATGAGATTTAAAGTGTTAGCTAAATACCATAACATACATCGACCACAAGGCCTTCTTCATAACTAGGTTATGAGGACACAGCCTGCAACTCCCTGTTAGAAGTCTGCTGTCTGGGGCGGGCATTTGGTGCAGCAGTTAGGACACCACGTAGGACACCAGCATCCCTTATCCCAGTGTCTGGGTGTGAGTCCCCACTCCACTCCTGAAGCTTCCTGCTCATGCACACCCTGAAGGCAGTGGTGATGGCTCCAGTACTTGGGTCCCTGACACACACGTGGGAGGAGATCCAGATTGGACTGTAAGCTCCTGGCTCAGCCCCAGCTGTTGTAGGCAATTGGGAAATCAATCAGCTGGTGAGAAATTCTCTCTCTCCTCCCCACCACTACTAGATTCTCTGTCCCTCAAATACAAAAATAATTAAGTAAAGAATTGAATAAAATATAAAAGAAAGCAAAAGTGTGTTGTCTTTGGCTATATGTAGTTTTTTTTAAAGATTTTTAAATTTGTTTGACAGTTAAAGTTACACAAAGAGAGAAGGAGAGGCAGAGAGTGAGAGAGAGAGAGAGAGAGAGAGGTCTTCCATCCGCTGGTTCATTCCCCAGATGGTCCCAATGGCTGCTCCATTTCAGATTCAGCTCCCTGCTGATGGTCTGGGAAAACAGTAGATGATGGCCCAAATGCTTGGGCCCCTGGACCGGTCTAGGAGACCTGGAAGAAGCTCCTGGTATCAGCCCAGCTCCAGCCATTGCAGCCATTTGGGGGGAAGTGAACCAGCAGATAGAAGACCTCTCTCTCTGTCTCTCTCTCCATCTGTCTGTAACTCCATCTCTGAAATAAATAAAATCTTAAATAAGTAAGATTCTCTCTTGGTCTTAATCTCTGTAACTCTGACATAAATAAATAAATAAATAAAAAAGGCTGGTGCCATGGCACAGTGGGTTAAACCCCTGGGCTGAAGCGCCGGCATCCTGTATGGGTGCCAGTTCTAATCCCAGATGCTCCTCTTATGATCCAGCTCTCTGCTATGGCCTGGGAAAGCAGTAGAAGATGGCCAAAGTCCTTGGGGCCCTGCACCCACATGAGAGACCTGGAAGAAGCTCCTGGCTCCTGGCTCTGGATCACCACAGCTCCAGCCATTACATCCATCTGCGAAGTGAACAAGAAGGTTGAAGATCTTCTCTCTGTCTCTACCTACCTCTGTAACTCTTTCAAAGAAATAAAATAAATCTTAAAATAAATCTTTTCTAAAAAAGAATTGTACCTATGAAATACATGAAATCTGTTCTTTATATTAATAAATTTTTTTTTTAAAAAAATGCCCGGCTTTCTGGATTTTCTACCTGCAAAAAGACTCAGAAAACATCAGAGTAGTTGTATTTGCAAGGTGACTGCTGCAATAAGCAGCCCCTCTTCACAGATATTTACAAGCTTAAATCAAGCCAAAGACCTTCGGATGCTTTCGAAACCCAACACAATTCTGAAGTACCAGGTGTTAGGATTTTTAACATACCCATCTTAGTATTTTTATTTTTCTAAAAAATATTTTTAATTATTTTATTTGAAAGGCAGATAGAAGAGAGAACTTTCATCTAATGGGTCACTCTCCAAATGCCCACAGAGCTGAGTGTGCAGGCCTGCCGCACCAGTTGAATGGAACCTGAAGGAGGGAGTGGGACTGTAAAGAGGGACAAGGGTACAGAGAATAGAGTCAAGACAACAAGGCTGATCAAGGCTCATTTATTCTAAAGTCTCAGCGGCATTTATCCATATCCAGCTGCAGAAAAAGAATCACAAAGAAGCACAAAAAATAGTAACATACGTAAGCAAGTTACTGGGGCCTCCAGCAGCAAAGATAATCTTAACAGGGTGTTCTTGATTATCATCCTCCTTCAGGATGGGAGTATGTGACTTTCTTATCCTAGGAATTCCACAAGCCAAGATTGGCCCTGATTTGTCCAAAGGCTGCCTACATCTTCCCCTTTTTTATTTTATTGAGAATGGCCTCTGTCTTAGGTTGCCCTCAGTCATCTCTGCCCTTACCCATCATTAGTAACTCTGGCAGCTTGGCCTAGAGCTCTGTCTTAGATTGGTACAGGATGCTGAGTGTCTTACCCGTCTCTGAGGACCATTCCCACATCTCTGTCAAATGATGACTAGGTAAAGAAATTATGGGGGCAGGCACCATGGCAAAGTGGGATAAGTCTCAGTCTATTGCACCAGCACCCCATAGTGGTGCCGGTTTTAAGCCTGGATGTTCCCTGATGATGGCCTAGGAAAACAGTGGAAGATGGCCCAAGTCCTTGTACCCGTGTGGGAGACCCAGAAGAAGCTCCTGGCCCCTGGCTTCAGAACAGCCCAGTTCTTTTGTTTTGTTTTGTTTTTTTCTTTTGTTTTGGCAGGCAGAGTTAGGCAGTGAGAGAGAGAGACAGAGAAAGGTCTTCCTTCCATTGGTTCACCCCAAAATGGCCGCTATGGCTGGCGCACTGTGCTGATCTGAAGCCAGGAGCCAGGTGCTTCTTCCTGGCCTCCCACATGGGTGCAGGGCCCAAGCACTTGGGCCATCCTCCACTGCAGTCCTGGGCCACAGCAGAGAGCTGGACTGGAAGAGGAGCCACAGGGACAGAACCGGCACCCCAACCAAGACTAGAACCTGGAGTGCCATTGCCAAAAGATAGAGGATTAGCACGGTGAGCCGAAGGGCCAGCCACAACAGCCCAGTTCTAGCCATTGCAGATATTTAGGGAGTAACCAGATGGAAGACCTCTCATGCTCAGATAGAAGACCTCTCATTCTCTGTCTCTCCCTCTCTCTTACTCTGCCTCTAAAATAAATAACTCTTGAAAAGAAGTAATTGTGCTATACACACAATATGGGATACTATTTAGCAGGAAAAATGCAATGCTGTCTCTTGCAAGAAAATGGATGCAACTGGAAACCATTATACTTAGTGAAATAACCTAGTCTCAAAAAGAAAAATACCGTATGTTGTCCCTGATCTGTGGTAACTAACAGAGTACTTAACACGTGTGTAGGAGTGAAATGGGCATTTTGAGATATGATGCTTTTTTACAAGCCTTGTCTCACTTTGAGGAACAATTTATTTTCTTCAGACTATTTCTTGAACTTTTACTTAGTGTATAGTTAATGAGTATAAAGTTAACTGAAAATAGATATCTGTAAGAATTAACAGTGCAAATGGGAGAGGGAGGAGGAAGAAGTATGGAAGCATGGGATATAGGAAATATTGGATGCGAAGAATCAATATGTTCCTGAATATGTATATAGCAAGTACATGAAATTTGTTTACTTTACATAACATTTTTAAAAAATAGATAATCTGCTAAGAAGACTGACAAAGAAAAAAAGAGGAAAAACCCTCAAAACTTCAAGTAAATAAGATTAGATTAAAAAGTGGACATTATAACAAACACTACTGAAATGCAAGGCTTCAAAAGGCATTTCCATTCAATACTATATGGTAATAAACTGGAAAACCTTGGAGAAATGGAGAAGTTTGTAAATACAAATAACTTACCAAATTAAATCCAGAAGATAAACACAATCTGACAGACTCATAAAAAGTAATGGGATTGTAGCAGTAATCAAAATTCTTCCATCAATGAAAAGCGCAAGACTTGGTGGTTTTACTATCAAATTCCACAAAACATTTAAAGACAAACTCCAATACTTTTCAAAGTATTTGAAAACACTGAACAGGATGAAACGCTGCCAAACTCCTTTTAGGAGGCCAACATCACTTAGACACAAAAAACAAAGACACAAAAGGGAAAGTAGACTACAGGTCTATATCCTTGAAGGACATAGATGCAAAGATTCTCAACAAAGTACTAGCCAAACAATTCAAAACATCAAAAAGCTCATACATAACTATCAACTGGAATTTATCCAGAAAAAGCCACGGTGGTTCCACATTTGCAAACCAATGAACATCATAAATTAATCAACATAATGGGAAGAATGAAAACCATACTCTCATTAGATGCAGAGAAAGCACTGGGTATGATTCATTACCCTTTGATGGCAGATATAGAAGGAATATGCCTCGGGGCCAGCGCCGTGGCTCACCTGATTAATCCGCCCCCCTCCGGCGCCGACATCCCATATGGGTGTTGGGTTCTAGTCCCAGTTGCTCCTCTTCCAGACCAGCTCTCTGCTGTGGCCTGGGAGGGTGGTGGGGGATGGCCCAAGTGCTTGGGCCCCTACAACCATGAGGTAAACCTGGGGGAGGCACCTTGCTCCTGGCTTTGGCTTGCACAGTACAGGTCATGTCGGCCATTTGGGGAATGAACCGTTGGAAGGAAGACCTTTCCCTCTGTCTCTCTCTCTCTCTCTCTGTAACTCTGCCTGTCAAATGAATAAAGAAAAGAAGGATTACTCCTGAAAATCATAAAGGTTATATTTGACAAATCAACAGCCAGTTTTATGCTGAATGAGGAAAAGATGAAAGCATTTCATCAAAATCTGTAAAAACACATGGGTGTCCACTTTCACCACTCTGACTGAATATAGTATTGTAAATTTTGACAAGAGCAATTGGAGAGCAGAACAAAATAACACGCACTAAAATTAGAAAAGAACAAGTCAAATAATCAATGTTTGCAGAAAACATGATGTTGTTCCTGGAAGAACACAAACATTCCACCAAAATGCTGCTTCAACTGATAATCCAATTCAGTAAAGTTTACATACAAGTAAATAGACAAAAATAGTTGCCTTTTTACATATTAACGATGGCCTCACTGACAAAGAGAGCAACAAAAATCCAATTCACAATAACCACAAAAATCAGCATATTTAGGAATGAATTTGATCAAATGAATGAAAGATCTTTATTATGAAAATTATAAAACACTGACCAAAGAACCATCAAGGACACAAAACTGGAAAGGTATTTCTTTTTTTGTGGATTGGAAGAATCTAAATCATTAAAATGTCTATCTCATAAAGAAATCTACAGAATACCAATGACATTCTTTACAGAATTAGAAAAAACAACCCTCCAATTCATACAGAACCACAGAAGATCCAGAATCGCTAAGGTGATCCTGATGAAATAAAAATCAAGCTGGAGACATCACAATACCTGACTTCACAGCATACTAAAAAGCTACACTAATTAAAACACCATGTGACTGGCAATAAAAAAACTGAGACATAGACCCATGGAGCGAAACAGAGAATCCCAAAGTTAATGTAAATACATATGGCCACCTGATTTTTGACAAAAGGTTTCAGACCATTCATTGGTGTAAGGATAATCTCTTCAACAAATGGTGCTGGCAAAGCTCGATATATTTGTGTAGAAGAATGGAATTAGATCCATATCTCTCATCATTTATAAAAATCAACTGAGATGGGGCAGCCGTGCACTTCTCAGAAGACTGTTCTTACAAGTATGGTCAAAAACAGTGAGGCCAGATACCAGTGCTGTGGTGTAGTGGGTAGGGCCACCAGTGGCGCAGGCATCCATTGATCAGACCAATTCCTGCCCTGGCTGCTCCGGAACGGCTGTTGAGGATGGGTCGATTGTTTGGGCCTCTGTCACCCTTATGGGGAGACAACATGGGGCCCCTGGCTCCTGGCTTCTTATAACCAGTGGATGAAAGATCTCTGTCTCTCCCTCCCTCTCTGTAACTGACTTTCAAATAACTGAACAAATCCCCCAAACAAACCAAAAACTCTGTAGTGGTTTCTCATTAAGGGCAGTCCACCTGAGGCAGACAAACCATTCAATCAGATCTGTGTGACTCCCCATTCCGCAGTGTGTGAGACTCCTCGTTCCCCAGTCTGCAATGAACATTTTCTCTTGGACTGCTGCTGAGCTGCCTTAGGTTTGCCAGGGCAAGGCAGGCAGACTATTTTCTTGGGAAGTCTGCAGTGTTGTTACCTTGTTATCTTTCCTCCTACCTTGGTCATTTTCTTGAGGGAATTCACATCTAATTTTTTTGTATGGAGAGCGGAAGTCTGACATTCAAATTCTTAAAATCTCAAATATATTATTTTGGCTGCAGCGTATTTTAGCCACTAGTGTTGTAGACAATGAAACTGAATGGGTGGTTACATGGATGTATGAAATATATTTGCTTGAAAGAGACTGAAATATAACGTTTCTGCTATAAATTGAATCTGGTCTTAATGCCTGTCTATTTCAGGTATTTCTATTTAGGAAACATGATCTACTAATAAAATTTAAGAAACAAAATATTTGGAAGTTCAACTAGTAAAACAAAATAAGAGGAATGTAAATTGGAAAGTTCTCTTGGCAGAAGTCATGTACTCTGGTAACTATGTGTCTCCCTCTAAAATACATTAAATGCATGAAGTAGAGATTTTGAACATGCAATGAATTTTTGTAAAACTCCTTTATTCTTTACCAAAGTCACATTGCCTTTAGCAATGATAAAGTAACATCACAAGGGATTTTGTTATGGATGCATTTCCTACATGGTTGATGAAAATTATGTACAGTAATAAAACCAATTTTTATGAAATAGCAAAGTAGAATGATCTTGTATATATTTATTTGATGCATTCATCAAGCCACTTTCCTCTAAAAAATGTGCTGATGAGCATTAATTGATCAAGGGAAAGAATCTATTTATTTAATAAACAGAACAAAGATAGGTCAGAGACCAAAATTTAAGAACTGAGACTATGAAGCTTTTGGAAGCAACTGCAGAAGAAATGCTCCAAGGCACTGGAGAGGGGATGACTTCTTAGACAAGACCCTCAAAGCACAGGCAACAAAATCAAAACTAAACAAATGGCATTATTTGCAAGTCAAAAGCTTCTGCACAGCAAAGGAAATCATCAACAGAATGAGGAAAAATATTTGTAAGCTAACTATCTGATAAAGAATTAATAATCAGAGTACATCAGCAACTTAAAAAAGAGAACAAGAACAACAAAAAACCAACAACCAGTTAAAAAGTGGCCAAAGGAACTCAACAAAGAGTTCTCTAAGGAAATACAAATGTCTAACAAATCTTGGAAAAAACGCTCTACACTGCTAGCCAACAGGGAAATACAAATCAAAACTGCAATGATAAATAACCGCCTTTTCTTAATTGTTAAAATCCACAATATAGAATAACAATTGATGAGAGGATGTGAAAAAAGGGGAACTCTGGTATACCATCTGTGGGAATGTAATTCATTCAAAGACCATGGAAAATAGTATGGAGATTTCTTAAGAAACCAGAAGGAATTTGTCATATGATCCTGAAATCCCACTGGGTTTATACATATAAGGTATTAGCATCATGTATCAAAGAGATACCTCCACCACCATGTTTTTTGCAGCACTGTTCACAACAGACACAGCAAGATAATGCATAAGAAAAATATGGTATATATCTATAATGGAAGTTTTATTCAGGTATAAAACATAGCAACACTTGGCCGGTGCCAAGGCTCACTTGGCTAATCCTCCGCCTGTGGCGCCGGCACCCCATGTTCTAGTCCCAGTTGGGGCACCGGGTACTAGTGCCAGTTTCTTCTCTTGCATTCTAGCTCTCTGCTGAGGCCCAGGAGGGCAGCGGAGGATGGCCTAAGTGCTTGGGTCCCTGCACCCGCATGGAAGACAGGGAGGAAGCACGCAGGTTCCTGGCTTCAGATCGGCACAGCGCCGGCCGTAGCAGCCCTTAGGGGAGTGAACCAATGGAAGGAAGACCTTTCTCTCTCTCACTCTCACTGTCTGTAACTCTTTCTCTGTCTCTCTGTCTGACTCTGCCTGTCGAAAAAAAAATAACAACACTGGATGCAACTGAGGACATCAGTTAGTGAAATCAGCCAGAGAAATACAAATATCACGTCTTCTCTTATATGTGGAAGCTAACATTTTTAAAATCAAAACACAAAATCATAAAGAATGCTTTTGTATATCACTATTGCTCAAAACTTTGTTTTATAACCTTGTCAAACCTATGGTTAAGACAATTACACTACTCTTGTGGAACTGTAGTCTTCCTACCTTTCCTTATACCTCATAAAAAATAATGAAAAGAAGAGAGACAAGGGAGGGAGAGGATGGGGGAGAGAAAAATGTGGCTGTCTTCCTGGAACAGCACCTATGAAATTCATGAGAATTTATTTCAAAAATAATTTAAAAATAAAGAACATTACACTAGTATAGTTTTAATGATCTGTGATTACTTTAAAATTTATGCTATATGGGTAAATGGTCATTTTCCATTCAACTGTTCATACCTGTTGCTTATTTCTCACTAAACTAGGGTTTCTGTTTCTTTTACCCTTTTTTTTAAAAAAAGATTTACTTTATTTACTGTATTTACTTGAAAGGAACAGTTACATACAGAGAGGGAGAGACAGAGGAAAAGAGATCTTCCATCTGCTCACTTCACTCGACAAATGGCCACAACAGCCAGGGTTCAGCCAGGGTTCAGCCAGGGTTCAGCCAGGAGCCCCTTCCCCCTTCCCCCTTCCCCCTTCCCCCTCTCTCTCTCCCAAGCACTTGAGCTATCCTCTGCTACTATCCCAGGTGCATTAGCAGGGAGATGGATCAGAGGTAGAACAGCCAGGATTTGAACCAGAGCTTGTACGTGATACCACAGTGCCAGCCCCATGTTTTACTTTTTAAACTTCTTACTTGATGAAGCATTTACCAAAGTCATGTCATCAACGATGTTTTTCATAAGGTTTATGGGTTCATTTGCCAGGCAGAGTGACAGAGACACAAAGAGAGAGCCTCTACCTCATGACTGACTTACTCCACAAATGCCCCCAAAAGCCAGGACTGGGCCAGGCAGAAGCCAGGAGCCAGGAGCCAGATCTCAGTCTCCAATGTCGGTGGCAGGAACTATGCACTTGGGCCATTGTTTGTTGCCTCCCGAGGAATTACCAGGAAACTGAATTGGAAATGGAGGAGCTGGGACTCACAACAGGCAGGTTGATGTAGGATGCTGACAACCCAAATGCCAGTTTAACCTGCTGTGCCTCAATGCCCACGCATTTCTAAACTTTTCAGATTATTACTCCATCTTAGTCCATTTTGGATGCTGTAAGAAAACACATTACACTGGGAAGTTTATAAACAACAGGGATTTATTACTCACTCTTTCGGAGGCTGGTAAGTCCAAGGTCACAGTGTTAGGGGACTCCGTGTCTGGTGAAGCTTCGGTGGCTAATGTCCGTGCACCGTCATATGGCAGAACTGCAAAGGTATAAACAAGCTGCTCCATCAATCCATTCTTCAAATGGTGCTATGGCATAGTGGGTAAAGCCACCTTCAGGCCTGGCATCCCACAATGGCACGGGTTTGAGTACCAGCTGCTCCACTTCTGATCCAACTCTCTGCTCTGGCCTAGGAAACCAGTCAAAGTTGACCCAAGTCCTTGGGCCCCTGCACCCACCTGGGAGACCTGGAATAAACTCCTGGCTCCTGGCTTCAGACTGATTCAGCTCTGGCCATTGTGGCCATTTGGGGAGTGAACCAGCAGAAGGAACACTTTCTCTCTGTTTCTCCCTCTCTCTGTCTGTAACTCTGCCTCTCAAATAAGGAAATAAAACCTTTTTTAAAAAATAAGGGCAGTGACAGCATTCTCAGATTTGCCCTCATGATCTAGTCAGCTCCCAGCATCTCTGCTCCTAAATAACAACACACAGAGTATTACATTTCAACACATGCTCAAAAATTGGCTTTTTGAGAAGGTAAACAAAACAGATAATTCTCGGAGGGGGTTCCATACAGAGGAATAGGGAAAAGGAGGACTGCTATAAGCTAGGATAAAATAGGAAAAAAGGCAGAGAAAGTGCATTCCCAGGGGAGAGTGGAGATTCTGTAAGAGGAGGAGAGATGCTGTGGATCTGTGTGGAAGCTGCAACAAGCACTGATACAACACAAGACCCAGCAGGTGAGAGCTGGAGAAAGTGCCGGCTCTGAAGAACAAGGTGAGATCAGGCTGCAGTGGCCCATGCCAATGCTGAAATAGCTGCAGAGACAGCCTAGCAGACTAATTGCTGGATGTGTCATGGACCCTGTGAGTAACAGGGTATCCTCTACCCCAGCAGAAAAGAGAGACAATTCTCCCCATCCCCTCACAACAGACCCTGACTAGCAGCTCAGAGAGGGCAGACACCATGTTGGATGTAAGTAGCTAGTAGCTGCAGCAGCTCTCGTGCAGGCTCCCAGCAACAGTCAGGGAAAAGGCGCCATCTTGTCTCAAGTAGCAACAGCCCAGGTGCACACACCCAGCAACAGGCAGGGAGAAGGAGCCATTCAGACATCATCACTAGCTGCAGAGACTCTTCTAAGTGTCCATAAACTGGCGGGGAGAAGGCATGATTGTGAAACAAGCAGTGCTGTGGCCAGTAGCTCTTGTGGACATGTATGACCAGGCATTTCACCACAGGGAAAAATCTGTCTTCCCCACTGACTTTCAGTCTGGGTAGAAAGACTGACAGGGGGCTGCAAATGCACTTATGACTATCACGAGCCCTTAGCCTCTCAACATAATGTAGGCTCTGCAGCTCAAACTGCCTAAGTGGAGCACCCCTAGGCAACTGGTTCTCAGCTTCTCCATGGACAGAACAGGTTAGTGGGGTGGTGTGGATCTTCTGCACCCTGTGTCTATGGGAGCCCTGGTACTGAGACTGTGGGAACCCATGCATGCAGGAGAGGGTGCAAGATGTAGCTGCATTTCTGGGAGATTACTGTGTGTAGCTCCACAAGCTCAGCACCCTGGCTGCCTGGGGTGGGTCACTGCAGCAGGATCTGTGCTCACACTGAAGACTGCACAGATCCTTTGTGCCATTCATGCAGAACCACAGAACAGAATAGTACCCACTGAGGGCTAATACCTGGGTTATTCTCACCTTGGAAAAGAGGAGTGAGGGTGTGATTATGCCAACAGCAGTGACCATATCCTCTTTTCTATTAACAAGAGGACAAGAGGAGATCTAACATGCCCAATATGGGTGTTACCCTGGACACTGTTCCCACACTGGAGCAGTGACCTGAGCTGCCTAGTCACAAGCAGCACACACCTCTGGGTATTCACTGAAACAGCAGACACTCCACTAATTCACAGAGACACAGTCCAATGATAAAAGCCATCAGAGGGAAAAAAATTAAGTATCTCCACAAATGCATAAATATAAAATGCAGAAATTCAAGAAACAAGAATAAAGAAAATAATATGATGCCCCCGAAAAAAAAACACAACACTGCAATATTGGAAGGTGAAGAAATTCATAAAATTCAGGGAATATATTTCAAAAAATTAACTGTAGGCTTACTCAGAAGTAATCAGAAGCAAAACCACAAATTAAATAAATCCGTAACTGATATGCATGAAAATTTTCCCATGAAATTGAGATTTGAAAGAAAAATCAAAATTAAATTCTAGAAATGAAGAGTACAATAGATCAAATTTAAAAAATGCGATGGAAAGCCTTAACAACAGACTCCATAAGACAAATCTCTGTAAAATTAAGAGTCAAACACAAAGAAGAAGAAATTAGAAAAATGTAAAATAGGGTTGGAGATTTATGGGATACTATCAAATGACCAATATATAGAGTCTTAGGGGTTACTGAAGGCATGGAGAGGGAGAATGGATTAGAAGGCCTTTTAGTGAAATAATTACAGAAAACTTCCTGAATTTGAAGAAAGTGATGTCCAAGTACAGGAAACACACAGCACTCTTATTTTTTTTTGGGGGGGGGTCAGGTAGAGTGGACAGTGAGAGAGAGAAAGACAGAGAGAAAGGTCGTCCTTCTTCCATTGGTTCACCCAATAATGGCCACTGCAGCCAGCGTGCTGCGGACAAGGCACCATGCTGATCTGAAGCCAGGAGCCAGGTCCTTCCCCTGGTCTCCCATGCGGGTGCAGGGCCCAAGCACTTGGGCCATCCTCCACTGCACTCCCTGGCCACAGCAGAGAGCTGGACTGGAAGAAGAGCAAATGGCACAGAATCCGGAGCACTGACCAGGACTAGAACACAGGGTGCTGGTGCCACAGGCGGAGGATTAGCCTACTGAGCCATGGCGCCAGCCATACAGCACTCCTAATACACATGACCAGAAAAGACCTTCTCCACAACATATTGTAGTCAAATGCTCCACAGTAAAACATAAAGAAAAGATTCCAAAATGTGCAAAAGAAAAATATCAGATTACTATTAGAGTGTCTCCAATTAGACTCACAGCTGACTTCTCATCAGGAATTACTACAAAGAGCTATAGCCCAACAAATCAGGAAACCTAGAAGAAAAACATTCCTGGACACACACAACCCACCAAAATTGACCCAGGAACACACAAAAAAGGAAACATACCAATAAACAAAAAAGAAATTGAATCAGTAATGAAGATACTCCCAACAAAGAAAAACCTAGGATTGGACAGTTCCACTGCTGAATTCTATTAGACATTCAAAGAAGAACTAAAACCAATTCTTCTCAAGCTATTCAAAACAACTGAAAGAGAGGGAAGCCTTCCAAACTCCTTCCATGAAGATAGCATCACCTTAATTCCAATCAGAAAAGGATACAAGAGAGAAATTACACACAAATGTCCCTGATAAGCACACAAAAAAACCATCATCAAAATACTAGCCAATTGAATACAATAACATGTAAGAAATGATCATTCATCTGGACAAAGGGGGTATTATCCCTGGTACACAGCGATTATCAACATTCACAAATCAATGTGATACACCACATTAACAAACTGAAGAACAAAAACCATATGATTATCTCATCATTAGCACGGAAAGCATTTGATAAAATATAACACCCTTTCATGATGAAAACCTGAAGCAAATCAGGTATAGAACGAGCTTTCCTCAACACAAGCAAGACAATTTATAACAAACCAATGGCCAGCATCTTACTGAATGGGAAAAGTCGTAACCATTCCCACTAAGATCTGGAACCAGAAAACGGTTGCTTCCCTCTCACATCACTGCTATTCAATACAGTCCTGTATGTTTGAGCAAGCGTCATTATGCAATAAAAGAAATCAAAGGGACAGAAATCAGGAAGAAGGAAGTCAAACTATCCCTATTTGCAGATGCCATGATTATGTATATAGAGGATCCAAAGACTCCACTCAGAGACTATTAGAACCCATAGGTGGTCCCAATATGGCAGAGCAGGGAGGATTTTACTGCTGTAGCCCAGGAGATTATAGTTTAAAAAATGTGGAGAGGGTAATCTCAGGGAATAGTTAGGGAGAAAACGGCAGAGGAAACTCTACCAAAATTAGAGAGACAGGGTGGACCTACGTGGCAGGCATGGATGCCCACGGCTCAGGACTCCAGCCTACTCAGCCAAGAGCCTATGGACCAGCACTGGAAAGTGAAGTGAGACCAGAACACAGCAGACCAGCCACTGCTGAAAAAGCTGCAGGAAGAGTCTAAAGGGAACCAGGCTTGGAGCCACATGGGAGATACTGTACTAGCCAAACTACAGGAAAAAAAGAAAAAGAATGGGATGGACACGTTTCTCTCTCCCCAGTAACTTTACAACAGCGTCCTGTAACATGTCAGTAGAGGGGTGTGATTTTGGATATACATCACAGGTGCGCCAGCTCATGTCTTTACCCATCAATCAGCCAAGTGGAGACTCTTGATTCTGCTGGGGAGAACTCACAGCGGGCTGGGAGCTTGTGACTGTGTGAGGCTTCTGTACTTGGACAGGGAAAAAAACTGAGGGTGTGTGGGAGGACTCACAGTGTGGCTAGGACTTTGAGCAGTTACAATGGGAGACTCCATATGCTCAGGGTTTCCTGGTTACCTGTTAGAGATACTGTTAGGGAAACTGATCTTACACTGAGGAATGCACAGATCCTTTGTGTGACCCTTGGGACAGAGCGAATAAATGTAACACAAACTTGCGCATGCCCTTATCCCTGGAGAACTGAACAGAGCTCTTTGGCCAAACCCACTATAAGCCTCTAGATTTTCACTGAAAAGTAGACTTTCCACTATCTTCACAGTCATAGTCCAAAGATAAAAGTTGCCACACACCCCCCCCCCCAAAAAAAGAGAGAAAGTGGAAACCAACAAGTATCTCCACAAATGCCAAACAATATATGCACCAATTCTAGAAACAAGAATAGGAAGACAACATAATGTCACCAAAAGAATGTGACACTTTGGGGCCAGCACTGTGATACAGTGGGTAAAGCTGCATTTGCAGTACCAACATCCCATATGGGCACTGGTTCGAGTCCTGACTGTGCCGCTTCCAATCCAGCTCTCTGCTCTGGCCTGGAAAAGCAGTGCAATATGGTCAAAGTCCTTGGGCCCCTGCAGCCACATGGGAGATCCCCAGAAGAAGCTCCTGGCTCCTGGCTCCTGGCTCCTGGCTGCAGATCGGCGTAGCTCCGGCCACTGCAGACAACATGGTAGTGAGCAGCTGATAGAAGACCTCTCTCTCTCTCTGCCTCTCCTTCTCTCTTAGTAGTGCTGACTTTCAAATAAATAATAATCAAACCTTAAAACAAAGAACATGACACTTCAATACTAGATTGTGAAGATGATGAGATAGAAGAATTGAAAGAAATGGAATTCAAAAAATTGATCATAAGATTACAAAGAAGTAGTCTGGCACCGTGGCTCACTTGGCTAATCCTCCACCTGCAGCGCCGGCACCCTGGGTTCTAGTCCCAGTTGGGGTGCTGGGTACTAGTCCTGGTTGCTCCTCTTCCAGTCCAGCTCTCTACTGTGGCCCGAGAGGGCAGTGGAGGATGGCCCAAGTGCTTGGGAGACCGGGAGAAAAAAAACAGCTCCTGGGCCCAGTGCAGCCTTGGCTATTTCAGGTATCTCAGAATTCAATCAGTGGATGAGATTCTTTCTCTAATTCTCATCCTCTCAAATAAATGAATAAAAAATTTCAAAAATTTCAAATTTTCAAAAAATGTTGACTTTATCCCCAGCCCATACTTTGATTTGCCTAAGTGTTGATGGCACGTATAAATATAAAGCTTTACTATTTCAGTTTACACTGGAAGAAGACACTACACAAAAGGAAAGGAGGGGCTGGCACTGTGGATAGCAGCCTAAACCTTCACCTGCAGCACAAGCACCCCATATATTCATCGGTTCAAGTCTCAACTGCCCCACTTCCAATTCAGCTCCCTGCTGATGGCCTGCATAAAGGAGTGGAGGATGGTCCAAGAGCTTGGACATCTGCATGCCCATGCAGAACCGTGGGTACATGGGTAGGGACTCCTGGCTCCCAAGTTTGGCCTGGCGCAGCTTGGGCCGCTACAGCCATTTCAAGTGTGAACCAGCTGATGAAGGACCTTTCTATCTGTCTCTCCCTCTGTCTGTAACTCTGCCTCTCTAATAAAGAGATCTTTAAAAGAACAGAAACAAACCAGCCATATGCTTCAGCAATCCCACTACTGGGTCTACACCAAAAAGAAATGAACATTATTCTATCAAAGAGATACCTCCACCACCATGTGGATTGCAATATGGTTCACAGCAATCACAAGGAATAAACATGGATTTATTTATAAAGATTAAACAAAGATTTCTATCATCAGATGAATGCATAAGGAAAACATGGTATAGATCTACAATGAAATGTATTGCAGGACTTAAAAATAATGAAATTTTATCAAGTGCATCAAAATGGAGTTACTGGAGGACTTCATCTTAGAGAAATCAGCCAGAAAAAGAAAAATACCCACATGTATTACCTTACATGTGAAAGTTAACTTTTTGAAAAAAAAATCAAAACACAAAAAAAGAAATATAAATGTGAATGTGTATCACTACTGCCGCAAATATACTCCTATAAAACTTTGTTTGAAAACTGGACAAAACAATGGTTAAGAACAGAATACTGGATCTGGAATTATGGCATAGTAGGTTAAGCATCCCTTGTAGTGCCGGCATCCCATATGGGCACCAGTTCAAGTCCAGCTGCTCCACTTCCAATACACTTCCTTGCTGATGACCTGAGAAAACAGTGGAAGATGGCCCAAAGGCTTGGGTCCCTGCACCCTAGTGGGAAAGATGCAAAAAACTCTTGGTTGCTGCCTTTGGACTGGCCCACCTCCAGACATTGTGGCCATTTGTAGAATGAGCATATATGGATGGAAGACCTCTAACTCTATGTCTTCCTCTCTCTGTAACAATGCCTCTCAAGAAAACTAATGTTTTTTTTTTTTTAATTTAATGTCCTAAAATAAAAGATCATACTGCTCCAGTAGAACTTTATTCTTTGTACCTTTTTCCTATGAATATTATTGTTACCCTGAATATTACATAGATTATAATCATATCATGAAAAATAGATGAAAAGAGGAAAGGAAGGAGGGGAAAGGGGAAGAGAGGAAATTCTGGGTTTATTCTTGGAACTGTACCTACACAATTCATGAAATATGTTCTCTTTTCATTCATTTTAAAAACAATTGAAGGGGTAGGGGCTGTGTGGCAGTGTGTTAAATCCCAGGCTTGAAAGGTGAGCATCCCATATGGGCACAGGTTCTAGACCCCAATGCTCCTCTTCTGATCTAGCTCTCTGTTATGGCCTGGGAAAGCAGTAGAAGATGGCCCAAATCCTGGGGCCCTGAACCCACGTGGGAGACCCGGAAGAAGCTCCTGGTTCATAACTTTGGATCGGCTCATTTATAGCCATTGTGGCCATTTGGGGAATGAACCAGCAGAGGGAAGACCACTCTCTCTACCTCTACACCTCTTTCAGTAATTCTGTCTTTTAAGTAAGTAAAAGTAAATCTTAAAAAAATTTTGAAAAGAAAAAAGAATGTAGCATTAGTATAGTTCTAATGATCTGTGATTACTTTAAATTTAGGGTGTATGGGAAAAATGGTCATTTTTCCATTCAACTGATTATACTTGTTGCTTATATTCCCTATAAACTAGGGTTTCTGTTCTTCCCTTAATTTTATTAGATTTACTTTGTTTATTACAAAGACACTGTTACATATAGAGAGAGAGAAAGAGGGAGAGATCTTCCATCTGCTGGTTCACTTCTCAAATGGCCAAGACAGCCAGGACTGGACCAAGATGATGACAGGAGCCAGGAGCTTTTTCCAGGTGTCCCACATGGCTCCTAAGTCACAAGCACTTGGGCTGTCCTCTGATGCTTTGGTGCTTTAGCATGGAGCTGGATCAGAAATGGAGTAGAGACCGGTGCTGTGGCATAATGAGTAAGGCCACCTCCTGCAGTGCCGGCATCCCATATGGGTGCCAGTTCAAGTCCAAGCTTTTCAACTTCTGATCCATCTCTCTGCTATAGCCTGGGAAAACAGTAGAAGATGGCCCAAGTCCTTGGGCCCCTACAACTGTGTAGGAAGACCCTGAGCAAGCTCCTGGCCCCTGACTTTGGATCAGTGCACCTCCGCTAGCTGTGGCCTTCCAGGGAGTGACCCAGTGGATGGAAGACCTCTTACTCGCTCTCTCTACCTCTGCCTCTCTATAACACTGTCTTTGAAATAAATAGATCTTGAAAAAAAAGAAGTGGAGTAAATGAGATTTGAACCAGCACCTGTATGGGATGCCAAATATTGCCTCACCCCTACTTTTTGGTTACTGAACTTCTTATTTGGTAAAGCACTTAGCCTTTTACTAAAATGCAAATATAAAAACCATCCAAAAAATGGATGAAAGAAAGGAAGTAAGGAAGGGAGGAACAAAGGGAGAAAGAAAGGAAGAGGTACACTGGGAAAGACAGTGTTGAAAGGAGAGCAGAAAAGGGAATGTCAGCCGGCGTCGTGGTTCAACAGGCTAATCCTCTGCCTAGGGGCACCCGCACACTGGGTTCTAGTCCTGGTCGGGGTGCTGGATTATGTCCCAGTTGCCCCTCTTCCAGGCCAGCTCTCTGCTATGGCCCAGGAGTGCAGTGGAGGATGGCCCAAGTGCTTGGACCTTGCAACCCATGGGAGACCAGGAGAAGCACCTGGCTCCTACCTTCGGATCAGCGCAATGCGCCAGCCGCAGTGCACTGGCTGCGGCGGCCATTGGAGGGTGAACCAGGCAAAGGAAGATCTTTCTCTCTCTCTCTCTCACTGTCCACTCTGTCAAAAAAAAAAAAAGGAATGTCGTTTATTCTTAGAATTGTTCTATAAAATATACCCAAGAATTATTTTAGCCTAAAAAACGAATACAAGCCGGTGCCATGATTCAATCGGCTAATCCTCCACCTTGAGGTGCCGGCACACCGGGTTCTTGTACCGGTTGGGTCGCCAGATTCTGTCCCAGTTGCCCCTGTTCCAGGCCAGTTCTCTGCTATGGCCCAGGAGTGAGTGGAGGATGGCCCAAGTCCTTGGACCCTGCACCCTATGGGAGACCAGGAGAAGCATCTGGCTCCTGCCTTCAGAGCAGCGTGGTGCGCCGGCTGCAGCACGCCAGCTGCAGCGGCCATTGGAGGGTGAACCAACAGCAAAAGAAAGACCTTTCTCTCTGTCTCTCTCTCTCATTGTCCACTCTGCCTGTCAAAAATAAAAAAATAAAAAAACAAATACATACACTGGATACAACATCAATCTTTAATAGAAATTTATATAAAATGGGTAAGCACTCACATTTCAGGAAAATTAAATATATAAAATTTGCACATTCATAAAATTCTGTACATGGAAAATCCTGACTTTCATAAAAATGTAAGCTTGCAAATCTTTCTGTAGAAATAACCTAAAAAGTAAGAGTATAAAGGCTATATAATTCAGAATAAGTGTGACTCAAAAATAACACTGCATTGTAAAGAATGACACATCCTATAAAGTAAAACCTAAGGAAGAATTTGCATTCCTAATAAATGTGACAGTGTGAAACAAAAACACATGGTTCAATGGATCATAAAAGCAAAGGAAATATCAGAGATGGACAAAATCAAATGAGGAATAGGAAGTACTACAAAGTATACATTCCAACATAAGGGGAAGATATTTCAAGAACTCCTACCTGGTAAAGTCCTGCAGGACTAAGTCATCCCCAGCCTCCAAACAGCAATCGGAACAAAAACTCCATGAAAGCAGAAGCTTTCACACAGAGCTGCCTAGAAGGATATGGAAAACATGCACCACGACAAAGCTGTATGCAGTTCATCAAAATGTCTTGAAAGCAAACTCACAACCGCTTCTTTCCACAAACTTTTCAAAGTACCTCATGTTGGCCCCTGCATTACATTAAATAACTAGAACAAATGTTGGCACATAACAGAAACATCTTTGAAAGACAAAGAAATACACCTTTACCAAGAGAGAGTCCTGTGCCCAAATTCAGATTCTATAAGCTGACCTCAAGCCACAAATTTCAATCCAGGCTAGATCAGGTTCTTGTCTTCCTAAGCACACACCAATCCAGTTTTCTCCCACATAAGCCTCTCTCCATCCATGGTACTCTGGAGACTTTTGTTGAAGTTTCCTAATTAACCGTGCACCCATACCACAGTCCCTAAGAAAGACCACACTATACCCCTAACCATTTTCTTACCCTCACTTTTCCTAAGGTCTGTCCCAGATCTAACACTTGGAGACTCCACCAGTTCTACTAGTAGACCTACAAGCTCCTCCCTATTACAACTTTACTGAAAGTCACCTGACCTCCTCCATACAATCCTTCCATTTCCCTGTCTATATCCAGGATGGCGATATACAGAAATTACCTGATTTCAGCTCCCAACACCTTGCTTGCCCCAGGTTCTTCCATGGCATCTAACAATCCAATCATACCACGCAATTTACTTCCAATCCCATCATTCTTAGCCCCGAAATCTAAAACCCAAACTTTTATTAACATGTCTCTCCAAACCAGACTTCCTGGGTTTTGTACTCTGACTCAACAGCACACACTTGTCCTCCAGGTCTCCCTCCCGTTTCCTGCATACCCAAGTATTCCCCTATTACCATGTTCTTTGGCCCCTAATGCTCTGCAGAGCCCTGGGGAACTCATTCCCCAACATACTACCCACCCTGTTTCCATGCTCTCATACTCTACTGAAGCCCACCAGGCCCCTACATTTCTCCCCATGCCTGTGGGGCTACCCCACATGACCCTCCCTGCCACAGGGTGGAAGTCCACATCATGTCAGCCTGGGCCGCCCAACCCCTGGGAACGGGCTGTCCCTTCCCTTCCCTTTGTGCACTGAGGACATGGACACAACTGAGGGGGCCACATCTGCTCACCAGTTGCTTCTCTCTAGGAAGAAGGTCCAGCTGGCATTGAGCAGGAAGCTGTGCAGTCTCCAGAACTGGAAGAACACCCGGCAGTTGCACTTCACCGTCCACTTTGGGTTAGTTTCACATCCTTGCCCTGTGGGAGGGAGCAGGGGAGGCAGACATCCGCTTCTTGGCTTCCTCACAATAGATCTTCTGCCCCCCCCGCACCTCCAAACCTGCAGATTTGGGGGGAGAATGCCGCTGGGTAGATGCCCTGGGCATCTCTGTCCCATAAGCTTAAATGCAGCAAATCCCTCCCGCACTCTCCAAGCCTACCATACCGCTGCAGCCTGTAACACCCCTCTCTCTCTCTCACTCTCATCTTCTCTCACTCTCTCTCTTGCTCACCTGTTCTATGTTTCTCTGTAATTCTTGCAAAAAGTGCAATAAAGCTTTTTAAAAAAAACACATTATCATCTCATTAGATACAGAAAAATAACCTGAAAAGATTCAATCCCATTCATTATTAAAAAAAAAAAAACCTCCACAAAGTAGGTACAAAAGGAATAGGTATCAAAATCATAAAGGCTATGTATGACAATTCAAAGCCAATGGCATACTGGATGGGCAAAAAGTGAAAGCATTTTTGTCAAACATGTAACACAAGGATGTCCCCTTTTACCACTCTGACAGAATGCAGTACTGTAAATTTTCACAAGAGAAAGAAAGCAGAAGAAAGAAAGAAATAGCACCTATATTATAAAAGAGAAATTGAAATTCTAAATGCTTGCATGTGACATGCTATGGTACGAGAAAAAACTAAAACAATCCACCAAACACGCTGCTAGAACTGGTGAAACAATTAAGTGAAGTCACAGGTTACAAATAAGCATACTGTGTAAGCTGCAGTGTTTATATATTAATGATGAACTCACTGACACAGCAATCAAAAAAATCCCAAAGATAATAACAACAGAAATCAAATGTTTAAGACTAAATGTAACCAAAGAAGCCAAAGAGCTCTATCATTAAAATCACCATACACTGATGAAAGAAATCACCAAGCACACAAAAAATGGAAAGATATCTCTTTTGGTGGATTTGAAGAATAGTATAATTAAAATCTCTACCCCACCTAAAGCTACCTAAAGATTCAATTAAATTTGTATCCAAACACCGATGACATTCTTTACAGAATTACATAAAACAAACCGAAAATTCATACAAAATCACACAAGATCCAGAATAGATAAGGTGTTCCTGAGAAAAAAGACAACAAAATTAGCCTAGATGCCTCACAACATCTGATTCAAAGTATTCTATAAATCTACACTAAACCAAATATCAAAGCACTTGCAGAAAAAGTGACACACAGACCAATGGAAGAAAACAAGGTGAGCTCCAATATTAATCCAAGTATGTACAACACCAGATTTTTAGGATTCAGATCTATCCATTGGAGAAAGGAAAAACTCTTCAACAAATGCTGTTGGCAAAAATGGATGTATTTGTGTAGAACATCGAAATTAGATTCATAACTCCCATAAAATAGGAAAATCAACTCAAAACGGATCACAGACCTAAATCTATAACCTGAGACTATGAAGCTTTTTGAAGGTAATACAAAGAAAAGCTCCAAGACACTGGAATAGGCGATGACCCTTGGAAAAGACCCTCAAAGCCCAGCAGCAAAATCAAAACTAAACAAATGGGATTAAATGAAATTAAAAGCTTTGCACAGCAAAGGAAGTCATCACAGATAGAAGAGACATACAACAGAATGAGCAGAAGATAACTGTCAGCTACCTATCTGACAAAGGATTAATATCAAGAATACATCTGCAACTTAGAAAAAAATAGCAGCAAGAAAAAACACAACCAATCCAGATATGAAATGGCCAAAGGAACTCAACAGAAAGTTCCCCATAGATATACAGATGGCCAAGAAATACAGGAAGAAATGCTCAACATCATAACCTATGAGGGAAATGCAAATCCAAACCACAATGGGATATCAGCTCACACGTACATACTGGCTAAAACCCAAAGATCAGAGAGTCACAATGATGAGGAAGATGTGGGACAAGAAGAACACTTACACACTGGTGGTGGGAATGTAAATTGGTGCAGCTGCTGTGGAAAACGGTATGGAGATTTTTAAGAAACCAGAAATAGACTTGCCATATGATAGAGCAACCCATCTATTGGCTATAACCCAAAGCACATGGACATACTGTATCAGAGAGATACGTACACCACAATATTTATGCTTCACGGCAGCGACAACAAGAAATTTTCATCAGCTGAATGCGTAAGCATAGTACTATACATACATACACACACACACTCACACTCACACACACACAATGAAACAACCTTACAAATCCCTCTTTCCACAAACTTTTTCAAAAACCCTCATGATGCTCTCTGTATTACCTTAAATAACTAGAACTGATGTGGGTACATCACAGACACTCCTTTGAAAGTCAAAAATGTGGGGAGCGGTCCGGACTGGACTGAGTTACTGGAATTGGGACTTATTCTGTGCATCTGCTCTCCCACAATATGGCGCTGGGAGAGAAGTAAACAGCTTCCGCACAGCTGCCTCCAGTTCAACTAATAAACTGTAGGACTTGCTCCTGATTGGAGGAGAGCAGCGTACTTGGCGTGTGGGCAGCCGAGTTAGGATTGGCGGAGGAGGACTATAAAGGAGGAGAGAGACGGCATGCACCAGGAACATCTAAGGGGAACATCTAGCTGAAGGAACACCCGTGCAGCCCCCGAGAAGAGCCGGCCGGCGGTGTGCCGCTCCCCTGCGGAAGTGGGGAATGTGGCCAGGGGGAACTGCCCTTCCACGGAGGTGGAAGGGGCAGTAGCCAACCCGGGAAGAACCAGCAGCAAACCCGGGGAGGGCCGAGCAGACGAAAGAACAGCGCAGGGTCTTGTGTCGTTCCTCCACGAAGAGGGGGAGCGACAAAAAAAAAAAAAAAAAAAAATCACATTTACCAAGAAAAAGTCCTCTGCTATAACTCTGACTTCTATAAGCTGACTACAAGCCACAAAGTTCATTCCCAGGCTAAATCAGATTCTCCATGTACCCAAGCCCCCTATTAACCCTTATTTTATTTCAGATAAGATCCTCTCCATCTCTTGGTACTCTATAGACTTTGGTCGAATTTCCTGATTAAATCAGCACACATTCCCCAGTCCCTCCTGCAAGTTCCCTTGGCCCGCCTCCTGAAACCCTTTCCCTCACTTTTCCTAAGGTTGCTCCCCAGGCCCTGTCCCGGGTCTAACACTCTGATGCTCCACTAGTTCTTTTTTTTCTTTTTTTTGACAGGCAGAGTGGACAGTGAGAGAGAGAGACAGAGAGAAATGTCTTCCTTTTGCCATTGGTTCACCCTCCAATGGCCACCATGGCTGGCGTGCTGCAGCCGGCGCACCACGCTGATCTGAAGGCAGGAGCCAGGTGCTTCTCCTGGTCTCCCATGAGGTGCAGGGCCCAAGCACTTGGGCCATTCTCCACTGCACTCCCAGGCCACAGCAGAGAGCTGGCCTGGAAGAGGGGCAACCTGGACAGAATCCGGCACCCCGACCAGGACTAGAACCCCGTGTGCCGGCGCCACAAGGCAGAGGATTAGCCTAGTGAGCCTCGGCGCCGGCCTCCACTAGTACTTACATGTAGACCTACCAACTCCTCCCTATTACAATTCTCCTCAAAGTCGCCTGCCTTTCTCCATACAATCCTTCCATATTCCCTATCATAGGATAGTGACATACAGAAATAACCTGTTTTCAGCTCCCAAAACCTTGCATGCCCTAGGTTCTTCCATTGAATCTAACCCTCTACTGCCGCTGCATGAAGTACTTACAATCCCATCGTCCTTAGCTTGAAACTCTAAAACCCAAACAACTACCACCATGTCTCCCAAAACCATACATCTTATGTTTTGTACTCTGAGTCAACACAAGCAGTTCTCCTTCCAGGTCTCCCTCCCACTGGCTGGACAACCGGTCTTCCCTTCTTAGCATGTTCTATGGGCCTTAATAAACGACAAAGAACCAGGGAACTCATTCACCAACATCTTATTCACCTCTGTCTCTGTGGCCCCCACTCAATTCTAGGAATGCTAGGCCCCCAAATTTCTGTCTCCACATGTATATAGGGCTCCCCGACTTGACCCTCCATCCCAAAGGTTGGAAGTCCAACTTGTTCTCATCCTGGCCAGCCCAACTGTAGGGAACAGGCTTCCCTTCCCTTCCCTCCACTCCCCTTTGGGTCCAAGGGCTGCCATCAACAGGACACAGCCACATGTACTAACCAGTTGCTCCTGTCCAGGGTGAAGGCACAGCTGGGTTTTACCAGGAAGCCAAGGAGGTTCCAGAAATGGAAGATTACCCAGCAGCTGAACTTCCTTGTCAACTCAGTGTCCAATTTCATATCCATGAAAACGTCTACAAAAAAGTTATAAAACATTAAAGAAATGGAAGAAGACACCCAAAAATGGAAAAATCTTCCATGCTGACTCATTGGCAAAATCAACATAATGCAAATATCCATTCTACCATAAGCAATTTACAGACACAATGGGATCCTTAGCAAAGGTCAAATAGCATTTTGCACAGATGGAGAGAAAACAATGCTAAAATTCATATGAAAACACAGAACATCTGAATAGAGAAAGCAACCTTATACAACACTGACAAAACTCGAAGCATCACAATAACAGATTGCAAGACACAGCACAGGACAGTTACAATCAAAACAGCTTGGTATAGTAAAAAACTGACATACAGAACAAAGGAACAGAAAAGAAACATCTGAAATAACACACACATATCTACAACTAATCTATCTTTCAAGAAGGAGCTGAAGATCAATCCCAAGTGCAAGGGACAGTTTCTTCAAAAAATGGTCCTGAGGAAACTGCACAGATATGCAGAACTCTGAAAGAAGACCCATACCTTACACCTATACAAAAAGCAACTAAATGGCTGGCGCTGTGGCTCAATAGGCTAATCTTCCACCTGCAGCGCAGCACACCGGTTTCTAGTCCCGGTCGGGGCACCGGATTCTGTCCTGGTTGCCCCTCTTACAGTCCAGCTCTCTGCTGTAGCCCAGGAGTGCAGTTGAGGATGACCCAGGTCCTTGGGCCCTGCACTCACGTGGGAGACCAGGAGAAGCACCTGGCTCCTGGCTCCTGGTTTCAGATCAGTGCGGTGCGCTGGCCACAACGCGCCAGCCGCAGTGGCCATTGGAGCATGAACCAATGGAAAAGGAAGACCTTTCTATCTCTTTCTCATTGTCCACTCTGCCTATCAAAAATAAAAAAGCAACTAAAAACACTTTAAGGAACGAAATCTCAAACTCAGTATCATCAAATTACAGGAGAACACTAGTCTACTCTGGGTTAATTTCACATCCGTGTCCTCTGAGAGGCAGGAGGGGAGGCAGGCATCTGCTTCTGTTTCCTTACAGCTGAGCCACCGCCCACCCCCACTGCCTCCGAACCTGCGGATTTGGGGGGAGAATACCGCTGGGAAGCCCCGGATCCCACATCCTTTGAGGCAGGCCCTGGGCATCTCTCTGTCCGTAAGCTTAAATGCAGCAAATGCCCTCATGCACTCTCCAAGCCTACCGTAACACTACCGCCAATGCCACTGCCAGCCGACCTCAACCTCGACACCACTCCCACAGACATCGCCTACTTCTCTCCGAGGCCTACTATGCAAGCACCATCCAACTAACACCTGCCCCTTCCTCCAAGCATACACAGTGTCAGCGAAAGAGGCCGCACTACCTTGAAGAACCACGGGCTGCAGCCTGAGCCCCAGCCTGACGTGCCTTTCCTGTGCTCACCATCATCAGGAGCACTCCAAGGGCATCGTTGCTCCCAATCCAGCCCACCAGAAGCTCAGGGCAGTGTGGAGCTCTCCAGACCTCTGGGTTGACACCCAGCCACTCCCACATGGTGCACAGCTCTGCCAAACTGCCCATGGTAAGGGCTACTGAACGGCAGATACCCACCCAGCATCCTGGCCTGGTCAGTTCCGGGGCTGCTGCCTGGAGTCAGACAACCAAGTGCACAATGTGTTGTGCCACAGACAGGAGGGAGGGTTGGGACTATCACTCTGTACCTAAATTGCATTTATGAAATGCATGGAATTTGGATCTCTTAACTAAAAAACGGTATCTTACAAGAACACCTGAACTGTCTTCTCTTGGTCGTTTCCTAGCCCTTTCATTATGTCACAATTATAGATGACGCAGTCGCTCATCACTGTGTCCTGGGGAACAGGCTGCCTTGTTTGAAGTCCTAACTCAGAACTTTTCATCTCACACTTGCAGAATACACATTCTTCTCATCAGTCCCTGGAACATTCACTAGGACACAACATATGATAGGCCAGAAGCAAGCCTAGTAAACTCAATAACTGAAATCATTTCACCCATCTTCTATGACCAAAATGCAAGGAAACGGGAAATCAACAACTCAAGAAACTCCAGAACATATGCAAACACATGGAGACCGAGGAACATGCTCCTGAATGAATGGTGGGTCGTAGGAGAAATCAAAATGGAAATCAAGAAATTTCTGGAAATGATTGAAGATAACAGTACAACATACCAAAACGTATGGGACACAGCAAATGCAATGTTAAGAGGGAACAAAAATCAGTATATTTAGGAATAATTTTAATCAAATAAGTGAAAGAGCTCTACAATAAAAATTATCAAACACTGACCAAAGAATAATCAAGGACACACAAAAAAAACGGAAAGATATTCCTTGCTAGTGGATTGGAAGAATCTGTATCATTAAAATATCTATTTCATGGAAAGAAATCTACAGAATACCAATGACATTCTTTACAGAATTAGAAAAAACATCCCTCTAATTCATACCGAACCACAGAAGATCCAGAAACGCTAAGGTGATCCTGATGAAATAAAAATCAAGCTGGAGACATCACAATACCTGACTTCACAGCATACTAAAAAACTATACTAATTAAAACACCATGTGACTGGCAATAAAAAAACTGAGACATACCAATGGAGCGAAACAGAGAATCCCTAAGTTAGTCTAAATACATATGGCCACCTGATTTTTGACAAAAGGGTTCAGACCATTCATTGGTGTAAGGATAATCTCTTCAACAAACGGTGCTGCAAAGCTCGATGTATTCGTGTAGAAGAATGGAATCAGATCCATATCTCTCATCATTTATAAAAAAAATCAACTGAGATGGGCAGCCGTGCACTTCTCAGAAGACTGTTCTTACAAGTATGGTCAAAAACAGTGAGGCCAGGTGCCAGTGCTGTGGTGTAGTGGGTAGGGCCGCCAGTGGTGCTGGAATGCATTGTGGGGAACAGTGCCTGCCCTGGCTGCTCCATTTCTGATCCAGCACACTTTTAGAGGCCTGAGGAATGGCTGTTGAGGGTGGGTCGATTGTTTGGGCCTCTGTCACCCTTGTGGGGGAGACAACGTGTTGCCCCTGGCTCCTGGCTTCTTATAGCCAGTGGATGAAACATCTCTGTCTCTCCCTCCCTCTCTGTAACTCTGACTTTCAAATAAACAAATAAATCCCCCAAACAAACCAAAAAATCTGTAGTGGTTTCTCATTAAGGGCTTGAAGCCTTGTGCAGGAAAGCTCATTAGGCTAACTAGAGGAGAGAGGAAAAAAAAGGGGGGACCAGTATGGACACAAGTCTCTCTCTCTCTGCTCACCTCTAAAAAGCGAACAAGACAAAGAGCAGGCATCATTTTGGACATACTTAAAGCAGTGCCCGCCATCAGCCAAGCAGAAAAACCTGACTCTAGCAGGGTGAAATAACAGGAGGTTAGGACCTAGTGAATGCATGGAGCTAATGAACTGAGATTGTGAAAAAAGAGATGGTGGGTGAGAGAACTCACAGAGTTCATGTGAGTACTCGCCAGAGATGCTACAATTCGGTAACCTTGGCAACCTGGTGGGAGACTGGTAGGGAATTTGAGCCCACAGTCGGGGCACCACAGAGTCTTGGTGTCATCCTTCGGAAAGAGCAGACAAATGTTAAACCCACAGGAGCCAGAGATTGGAAGCTGACTGCCTAATATTCCGCTCAGCTGTGCGGAATTTCTTCCCTTCTGAATTGAAAAAGAGAGAGAGAGAGAGAGAGATGTACCATGCCTAACCTGGGTGTGTCACCTTTGGCAGACCCTTAACCCTGAAGAACCAAACAGAGCATTCTGGCCACACCCATCTCAAGCCTCTAAGGCTGCATCAAAAGCAGACAGTCCACTTAATACAGTCATAGTGTATAACAAGAAAAAACACCACAGCGAGGGAAGAAGAATCCAAAGAATATCTGCACAATGCCAAGCAACAAATGCAGAAACTGAGGAAACAAGAACAAGGAAGACATTATGATGCCCCCAAATGAACAAGACACCCCAAGCCAAGATTATGAAGATGATGAGATAGAAGAAATGCAGGATACGGATTTCAAAAAAATTTATGATAAAAACATTTAGAATTTTTCAAAAACAAATTCTTGAACTACAGAAATCCTTACTGGACAGGATAGAAAATCTCTCTCATGAAAATGAAATCTTAAGGAGGAATCAAAATGAAATGCAGAAATTAGTTGAACAGGAAAGTGTGATAGTGAAGAGAAATCTAATCTCCAATTAGACTCACAGCACCTACAGGCTAGGAGGGAATGGGGAGACATTGCCCAGATACTAAGAGAGAAAAACTGCCAGCCCAGAATATTATATCCTTCAAAGCTCTCATTTGTGGATCAAGGTGAAGTAAAGACCTTTCAGAGCAAACAGAAATTGAAAGAATATGTCGCCACTCATCCAGCCCTGCAAAAGATGCTTAAAGATGTGTTAAACACAAAGATATAAGCAGGGGCATCAATATGAAAGAAGGTAAAGTAAGGAAACCTCACAGCAAAAGATCAGAGGAAGTTCAAAGCACATATTAGAAAGCATCTTTGAGAAAATGGCAGGCCAAAGTTACTACTTATCAATAGTCACATTGAACATTAATCTTTCCAACAAAGATGCATGCAGATGAAGTGAAAGGCTGGAAAAAGATATACCATGCCAACAGAAATGAAAAATGAGTGGGTGTAGCCATCTTAATATCAGACAACATAAACTTTAACACAAAAACTGTTAAGAGAGACAAAGAGGGCCACTATATGATGATTAAGGGATCAATTCAACAGGAAGATGTAAAGATTATCAATGTATATGCACCTAAATACAGGGCACTGGTTCATTTAAAAGATATGTTAAGGGACTTAAAGGGAGAGTTAGATTCCAATATAATAGTACTGGGGGACATCAATACTCCATCTCAGAAATAGATCAACCGGACAGAAGATCAACAAGGAAACAGTAGATTTAAATGACACTATAGCCCAAATGGATCTAACAGATATCTACAGAACTTTTCCTTCTACATTTAAATAATTTACATTCTTCTCAGCAGTGCATGGAACCTACTCCAGGACTGACGACATACTAGGTCATAAAGCAAATCTTAGCAAATTCAAAAGAACTAGAATCATACCATGCAGCTTCTCAGACCATAAAGGAATGAAGTTGGAAATTAGCAACTCAGGAGTCCCTAGAGCATACGCAAACACATGGAGATTGAACAACATGCTCCTGAATGAACAATGGGTCACAGAAGTAATCACAGAGAAATCAAAAACTTTCTGGAAGTAAATGAGGATAACAGCACAACATATCAAAGCTTACGGGACACAGGAAAAGCAGTGTTAAGAGGAAAGTTTATATTAATAGGTGCCTACATCAAGAAATTGGAAAGACACCAAATAAATGAGCTTTCAATGTATCTCAAGGATCTAGAAAAACTGCAGCAAACCAGACCCAAATCTCGTAGGAGAAGAGAAATAAAATAAAATCAGAGAAGAAATCAATAGGATTGAATCCAAAAAAACATTACAAAAAATCAGCCAAACAAGGAGCTGGTTTTTTGAAAAAATAAACAAAATTGACACCCCATTGGCCCAACTAACTAAAAAAAGATGACCCAAATCAATAAAATCAGAGATGAAAAAGGAAATGTAACAACAGACACCGCAGAAATAAAAAGAATCATCAGAAATTACTACAAGGACTTGTATGCCAGCAAACAGGGATCTAGCAGAAATGCATAGATTCCTGGACACATGCAACCTACCTAAATAGAACCAGTAAGACATACAAAACCTAAAAAGACCAATAACTGAGACAGAAATTGGAACAATAATAAAGGCCCTCCCAACAAGAAAAGCCCAGGACCAGATGGATTCACTGCTGAATACTACCAGACATTTAAAGAAGAACTAACTCCAATTCTTCACAAACTATTCAGAACAATCAAAAAAGATGGAATCCTCCCAAATTCTTTCTATGCAGCCAGCATCACCTTAATTCCTAAGCCAGAAAATGATGCAGCATTGAAAGAAAATTACAGACCAATATCCCTGATGAACATAGACGCAAAAATCCTCAATAAAATTCTCGCCAATAGAATGCAACAACACATCAGAAAGATCATCCACCCACACCAAGTGGGATTTATCCCTGGTATGCAGGGATAGTTCAATGTCCGCAAAACATTCAATGTGATACACCACATTAACAGACTGCAGAAGAAAAACCATATGATTATCTCAATTGATGCAGAGAAAGTGTTGATAAAATACAACACCCCTTCATGATGAAAACTCTAAGCAAACCGGGTATAGAAGGAACATTCCTCAATACAATGAAAGCAATTTATGAAAAACCCACAGCCAACATCCTATTGAATGGAGAAAAGATGGAAGACTTCTACTGAGATCCGGTACCAGACAGGGATGCCCACTCTCACCACTGCTATTAAATATAGTTCTGGAAGTTCTAGCCAGATCTATTGGGCAATAAAAAGAAATTAAAGGGATACAAATTGGGAAGGAAGAAGTCAAACTATCCATCTTTGCAGATGATAGGATTCTTTATTTAGGGGATCCAAAGAACTCTACTAAGAGACTATTGGTTCTCATAGAAGAGTTTTGCAAAGTAGCAGGATATAAAATCAATGCACAAAAATCAACAGCCAGGCTGGCGCCACGGCTCACTAGGCTAATCCTCTGCCTTGCGGCGCCGGCACACCACGTTCTAGTCCCGCTCGGGGCACCGGATTCTGTCCCGGTTGCCCCTCTTCCAGGCCAGCTCTCTGCTGTGGCCAGGGAAGTGCAGTGGAGGATGGCCCAAGTACTTGGGGCCCTGCACCCCATGGGAGACCAGGAGAAGTACCTGGCTCCTGCCATTGGATCAGCGTGGTGCGCTGGCCTCAGCACGCCGGCCGTGTCGGCCATTGGAGGGTGAACCAATGGCAAATGGAAGACCTTTCTCTCTGTCTCTCTCTCTCACTGTCCACTCTGCCTGTCAAAAAAATAAAAAAAAATCAACAGCCTTTGTATACAAAGGCAATGCCACAGGTGAGAAAGAACTGCTAAGATCAATTCCATTCACAATAGCCACAAAAACCATCAAATACCTTGGAATAAACTTAACCAAGGACGTTAAGGATCTCTACAATGAGAATTACAAAACCTTAAAGAAAGAAATAGAAGAGGATACTAAGAAATGGAAAAATCTTCCATGCTCATGGATGGGAAGCATCAATATCATCAAAATGACCATTCTCCCAAAAGCAATTTATAGATTCAATGCGATACCAATTAAAATACCAATGACATTCTTCTCAGATCTGGAAAAAAATGATGCTGAAATTCATATGAAGACAAAGGAGACCTTGAATAGCTAAAGCAACCTTGTACAACAAAAACAAAGTCGGAAGCATCACAATACCAGATTTCAGGACCTACTACAGGGCAGTTGTTATCAAAACAGCATGGTACAAGGACAGAAATCGATGGATAGACCAATGGAATAGAGCAGAAACACCAGAAATCAACCCAAACATCTACAGCCAACTTATATTTGATGAAGGATCCAAAACCAATCCCTGGAGTAAGGACAGTCTATTCAATAAATGGTGCTGGGAAAACTGGATTTCCACGTGCAGAAGCATGAAGCAAGACCGCTACCTTTCACCTTAAACAAAATTTCACTCAACATAGATTAAAGACTTAAATCTACAACCCGACACCATCAAATACTTAGAGAACATTGGAGAAATCCTGCAAGATATAGGTACCAGCAAAGACTTCTTGGAAAAGACCCGGGAAGCACAGGCAGTCAAAGCCAAAATTAACATTTTGGATTGCATCAAATTGAGAAGTTTCTGTACAGCAAAAGAAACAGTCAGGAAAGTGAAGAGGCAACGGACAGAATGGGAAAATATTTGCAAACTATGCAACAGATAAAGGGTTAATAACCAGACTCTACAAAGAGATCAAGAAACTCCACAACATCAAAACAAACAACCCACTTAAGAGATGGGCCAAGGACCTCAATAGACATTTTTCAAAAAAGAGGAAATCCAAATGGCCAACAGACACATGAAAAAATGTTCATGATCACAAGCAGTTTCACCTCACCCCTGTTAGAATGGCTCACATTCAGAACTCTACCAACAATAGATGCTGGTGAGGATGGGGGGAAAAGGGACACTAACCCACTGTTGGTGGGAATACAGACTGGTAAAGCCACTATGGTAGTCAGTCTGGAGATTCAACAGAAACCTGAACATAACCCTACCATTCAACCCAGCCATCCCACTCCTTAGAATTTACCCAAAGGAAATGAAATTGGCAAACAAACAAGCTGTCTGCACATTAATGTTTATTGCAGCTCCATTCACAATAGCTAAGACCTGGAATCACCCAAATGCCCATCAACAGTAGACTGGATAAAGAAATTATGGGAAATGCACTCTATAGAATACTATACAGCAGTCAAAAATAATGAAATCAGGTCATTTGCCACAAAATGGAGGAATCTGGAAAACACCATGCTGAGTGAATTAATCCAGTGCCAAAGGGACAAATATCATATGTTCTCCCTGATCAGTGACAACTAACTGAGCACCAAAGGGGAAACCTGTTGAAGTGAAATGGACACTATGAGAAACAGTGACTTGATCAGCACTTGTCATCACTGTTGATGTACAATGTAATACTTTATCCCTTTTAGTACTTTTTCTTCTAGTACTATTGGGTTGAACTCTGTAATTAACACACAATTATTCTTAGGTGTTTAAATTTTAACTGAAAAGTGATCCCTGTTAAATGTAAGAGTGGGAATAAGAGAGGGAGGAGATGTACATTTTGAAACATGCTCATTTGAACTTGCCCCAAATGGTGGAGTTAGAAACCTGCCAGAGGATTCCAATTCAATCCCATCAAGATTGCATGTACCAATGCCATCTCACTAGTCCAAGTGATCAATTTCAGTTGACAACTGATCACACTGATAGGTCCAAGAATCACAGGGATCACAAAAACAAGATTAGTGTCTGCTAATACTAACTGATAGAATCAAAAAGGGAGAGAATGATCCAACATGGGAAGCGGGATACACAGCAGACTCATAAAATGGCAGATGTCCTAAATGGCACTCTGGCGTCAGAATCAGCCCTTAAGGCAGTCAGATCTGGCTGAAGACCCCATGAGAGTATTTTAGGCATGGAAAGTCAAGACACTCTGGGGAAAGAAAAAAAAAGAAGACCTAAGTGGAAAATCTCTGCGAGTGAGATCCCAGTGGAAGGAACAGGGCCATCAAAGAAGGAGGTACCTTTCTCTGAAGGGAGGAGAGAACTTCCACTTTGACTATGACCCTGTCGGAATAAGATCGAAGTTGGCGAACTCAAAAGGCTTCCATAGCCTCGGCAACTCATGACTAGAGCCTAGGCAGATCATTGATGCCATAAACAAGAGTGTCAAATTGTTAAGTCAACAACAGGAGTCACTGTGTCCTTACTCCTCATGTGGGATCTGTCCTTAAGGTGTTGTCCTATGTGAAGTAATGCTATAACTAGTACTGAAACAGTATTTTACACTTTGTGTTTCTGTGTGGGTGCAAACTGATGAAATCTTTACTTAGTATATACTAAATTGATCTTCTGTATATAAAGATAATTGAAAATGAATCTTGATGTGAATGGAATGGGAGAGGGAGCTGGAGATGGAGAGGTGCGAGTGGGAGGGAAGTTATGGAGGGGAAGCCATTGTAATCCATAAACTGTACTTTGGAAATTTATATTTACTAAATACAAGTTAAAAAAATAGAAAGAAAAGAATATATTTGCAACTTAAAAAAAAACAGCAAAAAAAACACCAATCAGGTTATGAAATTGCCAAAGGAATACAACAGACAGTTCCCCATAGATACACAGATGGCCAACAAATATAGGAAAAAATACTCAACATCACAAGCTATCAGGGAAATGCAAGTCCAAACCACAATGAGATATCAGCTCACACGTATATACTGGCTAAAACCGAAAGGACAGAGAGTCACAATGAGGAGGAGGATGTGGGAAAAGGGGAACACTTACACACTGGTGGTAAAAATTTAAATTAGTGCAACTACTGTGGAAAACGATATAAAGATTTCTTAAGAAAATAAAAACAGACTTGTCATATGATGGAACAATTCCTCTACTGATATAACCCAAAATACATGAACGTATTATATCAGAGAGATACGTTCACCACAATATTTATTGCAGTATGCTTCATGGGAAAACAAGAAATTGTCAAGGACTTCAAACATCATCAGTTGAATTGATAAGAATAATTCTCTATCTCTCTCTCTGTACACACACACACACACACACACACACACAATGAAACAAACTTACAAATTCCTCTTTCCACAGACTTTTTCATGAACCCTCATGATGCTCTCTGCAGTACCTTAAATAACTAGAGCAAATGTGGGCACATAGCAGACACTCCTTTGAAAGCCAAGAAAAATATATTTACCAAGAGAAACTCCTCTGCCCATATTCTGACTTCCACAAGCCACAAACTTCATTCATAGGCTAAAACAGGTTCTCCCTGTTCCCAAGACCCCTATCAACCCAGTTTTCTTTCAGATAACTTCTTCTCCATCTCTTGGTAGTCTGCACACTTTTGTCAAATTTCCTGATTAACTCAGCACCCATTCCCCAGTCCCTCCTGAAAGTTCCCTCTACCCGCCACCTGATACCCTCCCCTCACTTTTCGTAAGGTTTCTCCCCAGGGCCTATCCTGGACCTCACACTCTGATACTCCACTAGTTCTTACAAGCAGACCTATTACAGCTCCTCCCTATTACAACTCTCCTCAAAGTTGCCTGCCTTCCTCCTCACAATCCTTCCATTTTCCTTTTCTATCATAGGATAGTGACATACAGACACAAACTGTTTTCAGCTCCCAAAACCTTGCACGCCCCAGGTTCTTCCATGGCATCTAACCCTCCACTCCCACTGCATGAAGTACTTGCAATCCCATTGTCCTTAGCCTGAAAATTTAAAACATAACAACTACTACCACGTCTCTCCAAACCCGACTCTTATGTTTTTACTCTGATTAAACATTTGACAGTATTCCTCCCAGATTCCCCTCCCACTGCCTGGACAACCAGTATTCCCTTCTTAGCATGTTCTTTGCCCCTCAATTCTCGGCAAAGCCCCAGGGAAATCATTCCCCAATATCTTATTCAACTCTGTCTCTGTGGTTCCTCTATTCTAGGAACGCTAGGTCCCCACATTTCTGTCTCCACATGTATATAGGGCTCCCACCACTTGACCTTCCTTCACAAAAGTTGGAAGTCCACTTTGCTGTCAGCCTGGCAGCCCAACCCCAGGGCACAGGGTTCCCTTCCCTTCCCTTCCCTTCTCTCCTCCTTGGGCCCAAGGGCTGCCATCAACAGGACACAGCCACATGTACTACTAACCAGTTGCTCCTGTCCAGGGTGAAGGCACAGCTGGGTTTTACCAGGAAGCCAAGGAGGTTCCAGAAATGGAAGATTACCCAGCAGCTGAACTTCCTTGTCAACTCAGTGTCCAATTTCATATCCATGAAAATGTCTACAAATAAAGTTACAAAACATTAAGAAATAAAGACGACACACAAAAATGGAAAAAATCTTGCACGTTGACTCATTGGCAAAATCAACATAATGCAAATATCCATTCTACCATAAGCAATTTACAGACACAATGGGATCCTTAGCAAAGGTCAAATAGCATTTTGCACAGATGGAGAGAAAACAATGCTAAAATTCATATGAAAACAGAGAACATCTGAATAGAGAAGGCAACCTTATACAACATTGACAAAACTTGAAGCATCACAATAACAGATTGCAAGACACAGCACAGGACAGTTACAATCAAAACAGCTTGCTATAGGCAAAAAAAAAAATGACAACAATGGAACAGAAAAGAATGGAACAGAAAATATAACAATGGGACAGAAAGGAAACACCTGAAATAACACACACATCTACAACTAATCTATCTTTCAAGAAGGAGCTAAAGATCAATCCCAGGTTCAAAGGACCATTTCTTTATAAAAAGGTCCTGAGAAAACTGGACCTCCACATGCACTACTATGAAAGAAGACCCATACTTTACACCTTATACAAAAAGCAACTAAAACACGTCAAGGAACAAAATCTAAAACTCAATATCATCATATTATTAGAGAACATTGGGGAATACTGGAAAACATTGGCTTAAAGAAAGATTTCTGGGAAAAAAATGCCAGTAGCACAATAAAAGCTGAAACAGACAAATGTGATTCCATCAAGCTGAGAAGCTTCTGCACTACAAAAGGAACACTCAGAAAAGTAAAGAGGCAACCAAAAGGATGGGAGAAACTATTTGCTAACTATGAAACTGATAAAAGATTAATATCCAGGCCAGCGCTGCCACTCAATAGGCTAATTCTCCACCTGCAGCGCTAGCACTCTGGGTTCTAGTCCCGGTCAGGTCGACAGATTCTGTCCCTGTTGCTCCTCTTGCAGTTCAGGCTCTGCTGTGGCCAGGAGTGCAACGGAGGATGGCCCAAGTCCTAGAGTCCTGCACCTGCATGGGAGACCGGGAGAAGCACCTGGCTCCTGGCTTCGGAGCAGCGTGGTGTGCCAGCCGCAGCAGCCAATTGGGGGTGAACCAATGGAAAAAGGAAGACCTTTCTCTCTGTTTCCCTCTCTCTCACTGGATAACTCTGCCTGTCAAAAAACAAAGATTAATATCCAGCATCTAAAAAGAGCAAAGTGAAGAGGCAACCAAATGAATAAGAGAAAATAATCTGCCAACTATGAAACTTATAAAAGATTAATATCCACAATCTACAAAGAGTTCAAGGAACTCAACAGCAACAAAACAAAAATTCCATTTAAAAATAGGCAAAGGACTTGAACAGGCATGTTTCAAGAGAGGAACTTCATATGGCCAACAGACACATGAAAAACGGCTCAGGATCGCTAGCCATCAGGTTTCACCACACCACAGTCAGAATGGCTCTCATACTAAAATCAACAAACAATAAATGCTGCTGAGGATCTGGCACTATGCTACCCTAATACACTGTTGGTAGAAATGTAACCTGGGGAAGCCACTGCCTAACACAGTATGGAGATACCTCAGAAAGCTGAAAATAAATCTACCATATGACTCAGCAATCCTCCTGGTGATTTACCCCTAGGAAATGAAATCAGCAGATTTTAAAGGGTTATCTGTACCTCCAGGTTTACTGCAGCTCAGTTCACAATAGCTGAGATACGGAATCAAACCTGATGTCCATGAACTGATGACAGGAAGTGGAGAGTCTCCAGAAGAGCAAGGTTGCCTGGCAGCTGAGGGTCAGTGTCCACTCTGCGTTAGTTTCACTTCCCAGTCCTTCTTGGGGGGGAGGCGAGGCAGACAGCTGCATCATGGCTTCCTCACACCTGAGCCCCTGCCCAGCCCCCGCTGCCTCTGAACCAGTGGATTTGCAGGGAAAACACTGCTGGGAAGCACCGGGATCCCACATCCTTTGAGGCAGGCCCTGGGCATCTCTCTGTCCATAAACTTAAACACAACAAGTCCATCCTGCACTCTACAAGCCTACTGAACCACTACTGGCAATGCCAGCCAACAACGACACTGCCTTGGATATAGCCTACTTCTCCCCTAGGCCTACTGCGCAAGTACCATCCAACTAACACCCATCCCTTCCTCCCAGAAACACAGCGTCAGCAGAACAGGCCGCACTGCCTTGAAGAACCAGGGGCTGCAGCCTGAGCCCCAGCCTGACATGCCTTTCCTGTGCTCACCATCATCAGGAGCACTCCAAGGGCATCGTTGCTCCCAATCCAGCCCACCAGAAGCTCAGGGCAGTGTGGAGCTCTCTACACCTCCCGGGCTAACACCCAGCCACTCCCACATGGTGCACAGCTCTGCCAAACTGCCCATGGTCACGGCTACTGAACGGCAGATACCTGCCCAGCATCCTTGGCCTGGTCAGTGCCAGGGTTGCTGCCCGGAGTCAGACAAACAAGTGCACAATGTGTTATGCCCCTGACAGGGAGGTAGGGTAGGGACTATCACTGTGTACCTAAATTGTATTTATGAAATGCATGGAATTTGGATCTCTTAACTAAAAAACAGTATCTTACAAGAACACCTGAACTGTCTTCTCTTGGTCGTTTCCTAGCCCCTCCCCTATGTCAAAATTGTAGGTGACACAGTTGCTCATCACTTTGTCCCTGAGAACAGGCTGCCTTGTTTGAAATCCTAACTCAGAACATTTCATCCCACAACTTGCAGAATACATATTCTTCTCATCAGTCCCTGGAACTTTCTCTAGGACACAACATATGATAGGATATAAAGCAAGCCTAGAAAACTCAATAACTGAAATCAGTTCATGCATCTTCTATGATCAAAATGAAAGGAAACAGGAAATCAACAACTTAGGAAACTCCAGAACATATGCAAACACGTGGAGTCCGAGCAACATGCTCCTGAATGAATGGTTGGTCTTAGGAGAAATCAAAATGAAAATCCAGAAATTTCTGGAAATGATTAAAGATAACAGTACAACATAGCAAAACGTATGGGACACAGCAAATGCAATGTTAACAGGAAACTTTATAACAACTTGTGCCTACAACAAGATATTGGAAAGGAATCAAATAAATGAGCTTTTCAATGCATCACAAAATCTAGAAAAACAACGTATCAAACTCCAAATTAGTAGGATGACAGAAATCATGGAAATTTGAGAAGAAATGAACAAAGCTGAAGAAAAACATTATAAAAGATCAATGAGGCCAGCGCCGTGGCTCAATAGGCTAATCCTCCACTTGCGGCGCTGCCACACCGGATTCTAGTTCTGGTCGGGGTGCCAGATTCTGTCCCGGTTGCACCTCTTCCTGTCCAGCTCTTTCCTGTGGCCCGGGAGTGCAGTGTAGGATGGCCCAAATGCTTGGGCCCTACATCCGTGTGGGTGATCTGGAGGAAGCACCTGGCTCCTGGCTTCAGATTGGCACAGTACACCAGCCAGAGCGGCCATTTGGAGAATGAAGCAACGAAAAGGAAGACCTTTCTGTCTCTCTCTCTGTCTAAATCTGCCTGTCCAAAAAAAATAAAAAGATCACTGATATGAAAATCTGGTTAAAAAATATTTTTTAGAAAATTGCTGAAAATCTCCAAAACAACAACAACAGCAAAACAGGAATAAGACCCCAATCAGTAAAATCAGAAATGAAAAACAAACTGTAATAATAGAAACCCAATAATAAAAACAACTATCTGGAATTCCTACAATGTACTGTTTGCCAATGAATTGGAAATTCTTGGAAAATCTCCCTCACTCCATAAATCTGCCTTTCAATTAAATAAATATTTAAAAAACAGAATGGGGACATGTTGGAAGCATTCCCAACTACGATCTGGAATCAGACAAGGATGCACTCTCATTACTGCTATTCAAGATAGTTCTGGAAGTTTTAGAGCCATTAGGCAAGAAAAAGAAATCAAATGGATACAAATTGGGAAGGAGGAAGTCAAACTATCCCTCTTTCAAAAGGACATGATTTTATCAATGGGGGAACCCAGAGACTCCACTACGAAACTATTAGAACTCATAACAGTGTTTGGAAAAGTGGCAGGAAATAAAATCAACACACAAAAATCAATAGAATTTGTATACACACAATATCAGGGCTGAGAAACAACTTTGAAAATCCATTCCATTCACAATAGCTACTAAAATTTAAATACCTTTAAATAAACGAAACCAAGGAGCTTGAAGATTTACAAAGCAACTCCAATACTTTTCCAACTATTTCAAAATAATGAACTGGATCAAATAAGATTCAACTCTAACAAACACTTTTTGAGAGGCCGGCATTACTTTAACCACAAAAGATAACAAAACATGAAATACAAAGAAAACTGAAGGCCTATATGCATAATGAAAAAGATGCAAAGATTCTTAACAAAATTCTAGCCTAACAAAACCAAAACCACATGCTGAAGCTCACATAAAACCTTCAATTGGAATTTATATCAGAAATGCCATGATGTTCCACATTTGCAAATTAACAAACATGATGAATTTTATCAAAATAATGGAAGAATAAAACCACATTGTCTGGGCTGGCGCTGTGTTACAGAGGGTTAAAACCAAAACACATAATGCCGGCATCTCATATGGGTGCCATTTAGCATCCAGGCTGCTCCACTTTCAATCCTGCTCCCTCCTAACATGCCTGGGAAAATGTCGGAGGATGTCCCAATTAGCTGGGGCCATGCAGCCACATGGGAGACTTGGAACAAGGTTCTGGATCCTGATGGCTCAGTTTGGCCATCAAGGTCTTTTGGGGAATGAACTAGCAAACAGAAGACCTCTCTCCCTCCCTCCTTCTCTTTTGCTCTTGCTCTACCTATATCTCTCTGTATAAATCTTGCAAACAAATGAAATAAATCTTTTGAAAACCACATCATCTAATTAGATACAGATATCAGTAGAATAAAAAATGATTAAAAACTACACAAAATATACACAAAAGGAATACATATCAATATCATAAAGGCTATGTATGACAAACCAACAGCCAATGTCACGCTGGATGGGGAGAATGTGAAATCATTTTGTCAAACATATAACAACACAAAGATGTCCCTTTTACCACTCTTACTGAATGCAGTCTCCATATGGGAGACCTGGAAGAAACTCCTGACTCCTAGCTTTGGATCAGCCCAGCAATGGGCCCTGTGGCCATTTCGGGAGCAAACCAGCAGATGGAAGACCTCTATCTCTGTGTTTCCCTATCTCTGGATCTCTGCCACTTAAGAATATATATTTTTTCGAAAAAAGATCACTACGCAGCTCACGTGGAACTTGCCCACCCTACCTTTAACTGATGAAGAATTAAGAGTGGGAACAAGAGAAGGAGGAAGAAGAAGGCTGGGAGTGCAGGCTTGAGAGATGCTAGCATGGGAAGTAGTATCAGTATGTTTGAATCTGTATATAAGAAATACATGAAATTTACATACCTGATATAAAATTTTAAAAAGTACATAATCTTCTAACCAGACTAACAAAAATGATAAAAACTCCAGTAAATAAAATTACAGAAAAAAAGCAGAGATTATAATCAACATCACTGAAACACAAGGTTTCAGAGAAATTGCTATTCAGTACTATATGCTAATAAACTGGAAAACTAGAAGAAACAGAGGAATCCCTGGATAACAAATACACTTAACCTACTAAGATTAAATCCAGAAGATATAGACAACCTAAAAAGACTCATAAAAATCAATGAAAACTAAAACACCCACCAAAAACACTGCTAGAACTGACTAAATAAATAAGTTAGAGGTTACAAATAAACATACCTTGTAATCCGCAGTCCTGTCCTCCAGCGCAAGCCCAGCCACCCGCTTCTCCGCTTCCCACAGCTGAGCCGCCGCCCGCCCCCATGGCCGCCCAGCCTGCGGACATGAGTGTCTACACTGCTCCGAGGAGCCACGACCCCCCACCCCGCGACGAGGTCCCAGGCCTCTCATTGTTTCATAAGAAAAACTCACCTTCACTCCCGCACTCTCTGGGCCAGTACAGCTGCCGAAAACGCCGCCATCAGCCGAGAATTCCGGCAGCCGACGACATGCCGCCACCAGCAGATAATACCGTCTTGCTCTCCACCAGGCCGACTGCGCAAGCGCCAGCCATCTAGGACCCGCCTCTTCCTCCCAGTAAGCACAGCAGCACCGGAAGCGGCCAGGCAGCGTCAAAAACGTGGGTGACAGCAGTCTTGGCTCCGGGCTAAGACTGTGTTGATCTCCGATGTGCTCCAGGTAAGAAACGTTTTCTGGTAAAAAAAAAAAAAAAAAAAAAAAGAAAAGAAAAAAGAAAAACCTGTCATTTGCAAAAAGGAAAAAAATGGATGCAACTGTAAAACCTTACACTTTAAAATAACCCTTTCCAAAAAAAGACAAACACTGTATATTCTCCCTGATCTGTGGTAACAGAGTACCTAAAAGGTGATCTATATTAGTGATATTGATACTTTGACGTACAATGATTTAGACAACTCTTGTCTTGCAGATAGAATGATTTTGAACAAACCATGTCTTGCCTCTTCAGGAACAGATTTTTTTTTAATTCTTTCAAACTGTTGAATTCTTTACATAGTGCAGGCTTTATATTATGAGTATAAAATAATTGAAAATAGATTTTTGTATAAAATAAGAATGGGAATCGTGGATAGAGGATGAAGAGGGATGGGAAATAGGGCCGGTGCTGTGGCCAAGCAGGTTAACACCCTGGCCTGGAGCACCAGCATTAAATATGGGCGCCAGTTTGAGACTGGCTTCTGTACTTGCGATCCAGCTCTCTGCTATGGCCTGGGAAAGCAGTGGAGGATGGCCCAGGTCCTTGGGCTCCTGACCCATTGGGAGACGCAGAAGAAGCTCCTGGCTCCTGGCTTCAGATCAGCACAGCTCTGACCATTGTGGCCAATTGAGGAGTGAACCATCGGATGGAAGACCTCTCTATGCCTTTCCTCTCTCTAACTCTGACTTTCAAATAAATAAATAAATAAATAAATCTTTAAAAAAATGAAGAGGGATGGGAGCATGTTCGGGTCGGTGGGTAGGAGTGAGCGAGGGTAGAGTGGGAATAATTAATGTTTCTAAATTTGTATATATGAAATACATCAAGTTTGAATACTTTAAATCAAGTTTCCAGGTAAAAAAGGGAGGTAAAATTTTGAATGATTCATTATGAGAGAGAGAGCTAGAGATAGCTCTCATCTACTGAGTCACTCCCCAAATGCCCTCAAGATGGGACTAAAGCTGAGAAGTAGGATCTTCATCCACGTCTCCCACATGGTTGACAGGAACTAAGGCCTTGAGCCACCCTCCAGGATACACAATAAGGTAGGCCATAAGTCTCAGCTAATTCAACAAATATCAAAATCATACCATGCATCTTCCACAACTACATGGAATGAAGGGGCGAATGACCACACCAAGAACCTCAAGAACATATACAACCACATGGAGACTGAACATGCTCCTGAATGAACTGTGAGTCAGAAAAAATTAAAAAAAGATGAAAACGAATAAAGATGACAGTATAACATATCAAAACTTATCAGATACTGGAAAGTTTAGAGAAATTGGTGGCTATACCAAGAAATTGGAAAAGAATCAAATAAGTGAGCCACCAATGTAGCACCCTTGAAAAAAAATGAAATCAAATGCAAAATTATCAAGAGGAAAGAGATATATAAATTAGAGGAGAAATAAACAAAATAGAAAGCAAAAAAGAATATAAATCTCAGTGAAATGAAGAACTTGCTTAAAAAATTTATACACTCTTGGTCCAACTATCCTTAAAAAAAAAGAAGACCCCAATCAGTAAAATCAGAGATGAAAAATGAAAGGTAACAACAGATACCACAGATGATTAAAAGACTTACCCATCAGGAGCTAATACAAAGGACTGTATGCCAACCAATCAAAAAGTCTGTCTCTCCTACTCCATCTATAATTCTGCCTCACAAATAAATAAATAAAACTTTCAAATAAACCATAGGCTTATTTCAATAGATGCAGAGCAAGCATTTGACAAAATACAACATCCTTTCATAGTGAAAACCTTAAGGAAACTGAGTATAATAAGAACATTGCTCAACATAATCAAGGCAATTTATGACAAACCTATAGACAGCATCTTATGAATGGGGAAATGTTGGAAGCATTCCTGTGAAGAGCTGGAATCAAGGATGACAACTTGTGTCCTTGCTATTCAAAATAGACCTGGAAGTTTTAGCCAGACCTATTAGGCAAGAAAAAGAAATCAAAGGATACAAACTGGGAAGGAGGGAGTCAAATTACCCCTACTTGCGGGTGACAGGATTCTATATATAGGGGAAATAAGTCTCCACTAAGAGATTACTGGAATTCATAAAAAGAGTCTGGGGGAGTGCCAGGATACAAAATTAACACAAAAATCAATAGTCTATGTATAAAATGCCATGGCTGGGAAAGAACTTCTAAGATCAATCCCATTCACAATTGCTACAAAAAAATTAAACACCATGGGATAAAATTAATCAAGGATGCCAAAGTATCTAATATGAAAATTAGCAAACATTAGTGAAAGAAACAGAAGACACAGAAAATGGAAAAATCTTTAATATTCAAGGACTAAAATAATCAATATAATCAAAATGTCCATAGTACCAAAAGCAATTTACAAATTCATGTGATCCCAATTAAAATGCCAATTACATTCTTTTCAGATCTAGGGGAAAAAGATGCTAAAATTCAAATGGAAACACAAGAGACCCAGAATAGCTAATGGAATCTTATATGTGAACAACAAAGTCAGAAGCATCACAATACCAGAATTCAAGACATACTTCAGGACAGTTACAAACAAAACAGCCTGATACTGGCAAAGAATAGACATGTGGACCAATGGAGCACAATAGAAACTCCAAAAACTCAATCTACACATCTACAAATAATTTATCTTTGACAATGGATCTAAAATCCAACCATGTGACAAGGTCAGTCTCTTCAAAAAATGGTGCATAAAAGGTGGATCTCCCATGGAGAAGTATGAAAATAAAAACCTACCTCATTCTTACAAAAAAACAAACTCAAAAAAGGATCAAAGACCTAAATGTACATCCTAATACCATCAAATTCTTAGAGAACATTGTGGAAATGATGCAAGACATTGCCAGATGCAGACTTCTTGGAACACAGACGTACAGGCAATAAAAGCAAAAACACACAAATGGGATTACATCAAGCTGAGAAGCTTTTGCACTGTAAATGAAAACTCAGCAAAGTGAAGGGCAACTGACAGAATGAGAGAAAATATATGCAAACTATGACCTGATAAATTGTTAATATCCAGAAAGTATAAAGTGCTCAAGAAACTCAACAGCAACAAAACAAACAATGCAGTTAAGAATGGGCAACAGACTTGAACAGACATTCCTCAAGGAAGGAAATGCAAATGACCAACAGACACATGAAAAAATGCTCAGGATCACTAGCCATTAGTGAAATGCAAAATGAAACCACAATGAAGTTTCACCTCACCACAGTTAGAATGGTTTGCATACAGAAATCAACAAACAACAAATGCTGGAAAGGATGTGGCAAAACAGTACACAAGTGGCCAGTGCCGTGGTGCACGAGGTGAATCCTCTTCCTGCGGTGCTGGCATCCCATATGGGCACCGGGTTCTAAACCCAGCTTCCCCTCTTCCAGTCCAGCTCTCTGCTGTGGCCTGGAAAAGCAATGAAGGATGGCCCAAGTGCTTGGGCCTCTGCACCCGTATGGGAGACCAGGAAGAGGCACCTGGCTCCTGGCTTTGGATCGGTGCAGCTCTGGCAATTGTGGCCATTTGGGGGGTGAACCATTGGATGGAACACTTTTCTCTCTGACTCTCACTCTCACTGTCTGTAACTCTTCCTGTCAATTATTAATATAATTATAATAATATATTAATATTATTAATATAAATAACATAATAATAATAATGCAGTACCCTAATCCACTGGGAATGTCATCTGGTGAAGCCATTGTGGAAGACAGTATGGAGACACCTCAAAAGGCTGAAAATAGATGAATCATATGAACCAGCAATGCCACTCATGGGAATTTACCTAAACAAATTGAAATCAGCAGATGAAAGAGTTATCTGTACCCACGTTTATGGCTGCTCAATTCACAACAGCTAAGATATGGAATCAATCCAGATGTCTATCAAATGATGATTAGATAAAGAAATTATGGAGGCCAGCACAAAGTGGGTTAAGCCTCCTACTTGCTGCACCAGCATCCCATAGGTGTTCCTGTTCGAAGCCTGGATCCTCCCTGATGAAGGCCTAGGAAAACAGTGGAAGATGGCCCAAGTCCTTGGGCCCTTGCACCTGCGTGGGAGACCCAAAAGAAGCTCCTGGCTCCTGGCTTTGCATCAGCCCAGTTCTAGCCATTGCATCCATTTAGAGAGTGAACCAGAAGGAAGACCTCTCATTCTCAGATGGAAGATCTCTCGTTCTCTGTCTCTCCCTCTCTCAACTCTGCCTCTCAGAAAAATGAATCTTGAAAATAGTAACTATGGTATATATACACTATGGAATACTACTCAGCAGGAAAAAATGCAATGAAGTCTTTTGCAACAAAATGGATATAACTAGAAAACATTATACTTAGTGAAATAAGCTAGTCCCCAAAAGACAAATACCACATGTTGTCCCTGATCTGCGGTGACTAAGAGAGTATTTAACAGGTAATAATGTGTAGGAATAAAATGAGTATTTTGAGATATGATGCTTTTTTTTACAAGCCTTGTCTCACTTTGAGAAACAATTTATTTTCTTCATACTATTTGTTGAACTTTTTACTTAGTGAATAGTGACTATTTTGAGTATAAAGTTACCTGAAAATATTTTTCTATTAAAATTAACAGTGGAAACAGGAGAGGGAAGAGGAAGAAGTATGGAAGCATGGGTTAGAGGAAGCGTTGGGTGTGAAGAATCAATACGTTCCTGAATATGTATATGGCAAGTACATGAAATTTGTTTACCTCACATAAAATTTTTAAAAACTAAATAAGCCTCTAACAAGACTGACAAAGAAAAAAAGAGAAAAAAACCTCAAAACCTCAAATAAGTAAGATTAGATGAAAAATCAGACAGTATAATCAACACTACTGAAATACAAGGCTTCAAAAGAAACTGCCATTCAATACTATATGCTAATAAACTGGAAAAAGCAGAAAAATGGAGAAGTTTTTCAATACAAGTAACTTACCAAATTTAATCCAGAAGATACGGATAATCTAGCAGACTCATAAAAAGTAATGGCATTGTAGCAGTAAGCAAAATTCTTCCATCAATAAAAAGCCCATGACTTGATGGCTTTACTATCCAATTCTACAAAACATTTAAAGACAAACTCCAACAATCTTCAGACTATTTGAAAACACTGAACAGGATGGAACACTGTCAAACACTTTTTAGGAGGCCAACATCCCTTTGATGCCAAAAACAAACAAAGACACAAAATGGAAAGAATACTACAGGCCTATATCCTTGAAGAACATAGATAAAAAGATTCTCAACAGAGTACAAAATAAACAATTGAAAACATCAAAAAGCTGATACATAACTATCAATTGGAATTGATCCTAGAAATGCAAGGGTGGTTCCATATTTGCAAAACAATAAATATCATAAATTAATCAACATAATGAAAGAATAGAAACCATACTCTCATTAGATCCAGAGAAAGCACTTGATATGATGCATTGTGTTTCATGGCACAAAAAAAAAAAAACCTCCACAAATTAGGCATAGAAGGAACATGCCTCAAAAACATAAATGTGATATTTGACAAAGAATCAGCCAATATTATACTGAATGAGGAGAAGATGAACGCATTTTGTCAAAATCTGTAACAACACAAGGACGTCCACTCTCACCACTCTAACTGAATACAGTACTATACATTTTCACAAGAGCAATTACAGAGGAGAACAAAATAACAGGCACTAAAACTGGAAAAGAACAAGTCAAATAATTAATGTTTGCAGATGACATGATGTTGCTCCTGGAAGAACACAAACATTGCACCAAAATGCTGCTTCAACTGATAATCCAATTCAGAAAACTTTAGAAGTACAAGTAAACATTTGAAAAAGCTGCTTTTTACATATTAATGATGGCCTCACTGACAAAGAAAGCAACAAAAATCCAATTTACAATAACCACAAAAATTAGACTATTGAGGAATAAATTTAATCAAATAAGTGAAAGATCTCTATAATGAAAATCATCAACGCTGACCAAAGAAACCATCAAGGACACAAAACTGGAAAGGTATTCCTATTTTTGTGGATTGGAAGAATTTGTATCATTAAAATGTCTATCTCATGGAAAGAAATCTACAGAATACCAATGACATTCTCTACAGAATTTAAAAAAACAACCCTCAAATTCATACAGAACCACAGAAGATCCAGAAACGCTAAGGTGAACCTGAGGAAATAAAAATCAAGCTGGAGACATCACAATACCTGACTTCAAAGCATACTAAAATACTGTATTAACATCACATCACACTGATACTAAAAAAAAAAAAAAACCTGAGACATAGACCCATGGAGCGAAACAGAGAATCCCAAAGTTAATGTAAATACATATAGCCACCTGATTTTTGACAAAAGGGGTCAGACCTTTCATTGGTGTAAGGATAATCTCTTCAACAAATAGTGCTGGCAAAGCTCGATGTATTCGTGTAGAAGAATGGATTTAGATCCATATTTCTCATCATTTATAAAAATCAACTGAGATGGGGCAGCTGTGCACTTCTCAGAAGACTGTTCTTACAAGTATGGTCAAAAACAGTGAAGCCAGGTGCCAGTGCTGTGGTGTAGTGGGTAGGGCCACCAGCGGCGCAGGCATCCATTGATCGGACCATTGCCTGCCCTGGCTGCTCCACTTCTGATCCAGCACCCTTTTAGAGGCCTGAGGAACAGCTGTTGAGGATGGGTCGATTGTTTCGGCCTCTGTCACCCTTATGGGGAGACAAGGTGGGGTAAACCAACAGTAAAAGGATGACCTTTCTCTCTGCCTCTATCTCTCACTGTCCACTCTGCCTGTCAAAAAAAAATAATTATTTTTTTTTTATTTTTTTTTTTATTTTTGATAGGCAGAGTGGACAGTGAGAGAGAGAGACAGAGAGAGAAAGGTCTTCCTTTTGCCGTTGGTTCACCCTCCAATGGCCGCCGCTGCAGCCGGCGCACTGCACTGATCCGATGGCAGGAGCCAGGATCCAGGTGCTTTTCCTGGTCTCCCATGGGGTGCAGGGCCCAAGCACCTGGGCCATCCTCCACTGCACTCCCTGGCCATAGCAGAGAGCTGGCCTGGAAGAGGGGCAACCGGGACAGAATCCGGTGCCCCGACCGGGACTAGAACCCGGTGTGCCGGCGCCGCAAGGTGGAGGATTAGCCTATTGAGCCACGGCGCCGGCTCAAAAAAAAATAATTATTAAAAAAAGGACAATTATACTGCTCTTGTGGAATTGTGGTCTTCCTACTTTTCCTTGTTGAATACTATGGTTAGTGGTGAATTAAGATTATGAATAATAAAGTGAATTAAAATTATATCTTGCAAAAAATAATGAAAAGAAGAGAGACAAGGGAGGGAGAGGAAGAGCAAAAGAGGAATGTGGTTGTCTTCCTGGAACAGCACCTATGAAATTCATGAAAAATTATTTCAAACATAATTTAAAAATAATGAAGAACATTACACTAGCATAGTTTTAATGATCTGTGATTACATTAAAATTTATGCTATTGGGTAAAATGGTCATTTTCCGTTCAGCTGTTTATGCCTGTTTGCTTATTTCCCACTAAATTAGGGTTTCTATTTTTTTTTTCTTTTTTACTTCTTTTTTTTTTTTTGACAGGCAGAATGGACAGTGAGAGAGAGAGAGAGACAGAAAGGTCTTCCTTTTTTGCCGTTGGTTCACCCTCCAATGGCCGCTGCAGCCGGAGCGCTGCAGCCAGGGCACCGCGCTGACCCGATGGCAGGAGCCAGGTACTTATCCTGGTCTCCCATGGGGTGCAGGGCCCAAGGACTTAGGCCATCCTCCACTGCATTCCTGGGCCACAGCAGAGAGCTGGCCTGGAAGAGGGGCAACTGGGACAGAATCTGGCGCCCTGACCAGGACTAGAACCCGGTGTGCCAGCGCCGCAAGGCGGAGGATTAGCCTATTGAGCTGCGGCGCCAGCCTTTTACTTTTTTTTTTAAAGATTTACTTTATTTTCTTGGAAGGCACAGTTACTTACAGAGAGAAGGAGAGAGAGAGGAAAAGAGATTTTCCATCTACTCAGTTCACTCCACAAATGGCCAGAACAGCCAGGGTTCATCCACAATGAAACCAGGAGCCAAGAGCTTATTCTAGGTCACCCACAAGGGTGCAGAGGCCCAAGCACTTGGGCTATCCTCTGCTACTATCCTAGAGGCATTAGCAGGGAGCTGTATCAGAGGTAGAACGGCCAGGATTTGAACCAGAGCTCGTACAGTGCCATTCCCATGTTCTTAAACTTCTTACTTGATGAAGCATTTACCAAAGTCATGTCATCAATGTTTTTCATAAGGCTTATGTATTCATTTGCCAGGCAGAGTGACAGAGACACAAAGAGAGATCTTCTACCTGCTGACTTACTCCTCAAATGCCCCCAACAGCCAGGATTGGGCCAGGAAGAAGCCAGGAGCCAGGAACTACATCTCAGTCTCCAATGTAGGTGGCAGGAACTACGCACTTGGGCCATTGTTTGTTGCCTCCCAGGGGAATTACCAGGAAACTGAACTGGACATGGGGGAGCTAGGACTCACAACAGGCAGCTTATGCAGGATGCTGACAACCCACATGTCACATTAACCTGCTGTGCATCATGCCCACCCATTTCTAAACTTTTCTGATTAGTTACTGCATCTTAGTCTATTTGGGTTACTGTAAGTAAACACATTACACTGGGAAATTTATAAACAGCAGGAATATATTACTCTCTTTTGGAGGGTGGTAAGTCCAAGATCACAGTGTTAGGGGCTCAGTGTCTAGTGAAGCTTTGCTGGCTAATGTCTGTGTGCCTTCATGTGGCAGAATAGCAAAGGGGTAAACAAGCTGCTCCATCAAGCCATTCTTAAAAGGGTGCTGTGGCACAGTGGGTAAAGCCACCTTCAGGCCTGGCATCCCACATTGGCACGGGTTTGAGTACCAGAGGCTCCACTTCTGATCCAGCTCTCTGCTGCAGCATGGGAAACCAGTGCCCTTGGACCCCTGTTTCCATGTGGGAGACCTGGAATACACTGGTTCCTGGTTTCTGATTGGCTCAGCTCTGGCCATTGTGGCCAACTGGGGAGTGAACCAGAAGATGGAAGTCTTTTCTCTCTGGTCCTTCCTCTCTCTGTCTTCAACTCTGCTTCTCAAATAAGTAAATAAAACTTTTTTTTAAAAAAATAAAGGCAGTGATAGCATTCTCAGAAGATCTGCCCTCATGATCCAGTCACCTCCCAGCACCCCTGCTCTTAAATAACAACACATTGAGTATTACGTTTCAACACATGCGTATTGGGGGTCACATCAGTTAGCAACAGCTACCCCAAATCATTTATTATGAACCCCCAATGCATATTTAATTATAAAAACTCATTATAAAGCTTGTAAAATATGCATTAAAATACTACAGATGATATGATTCTGTAAAGGTAACTTCTATTACTACTATATTTTTACCTGGCAACCCCAAAAAGAATCTGAAACTACATAGATACTAATGGGAGAATTCTAAGATTGGCCATATGCACTGTGCAATAAGACTACTGTTTTAGTCCTGTTCACTGGTCATGTGAATGATTTTGGTGAAAATTTACCAGTGGTTGCATGGTTGATATTTTTTCAGTTCACAAATTATTGTCAAGAATCAGTTTAGGGGCCAGCGCTGTGGAATAGTGGATGAAGCCACCACCTGCAGTGCCAGCATGTATATGGGGCACAGGTTCGAGTCCCGGCTGCTCCACTTTCAATCCAGCTCTCTGCTACGGACTGGGAAAGCAGAAGATGGTCCAAGTCCTTGGGCCCCTGAACCCAAAAAAGGTGGAAGACCTCTCTCTCTCTCTGCACCCCCACTTCTGCATCTGCCTCTGTCTCTCTGTAACTCAGCCTTTCAAATAAATAAATAAATCTTTTAAAAAAGAATCAGTTTAAACCAAGGGTACATTTTTCAAGGTCTTTAATATAGAAATTGAATATCATCAATGAAGCATATCATAGTATGCTTTCTATAGAAATTTGTAAAAAGAGATAAAATTGACATTGTATTCTGATAAAACTTTTGATTCCAAAAGAAGACATAGCAATGATAAATATTTATGCACTGAATACAAGACCACCGGTTATATACAGAAAATACTATTAGACCTAAAGAAAGAGAGACACTCCTAGACAATAAAAGTGGGTGACTTCAACAATGCACTCTTATCAATGGACAGATCATCTAGATAGAAAATAAGTAAATACACATCAGAGTTGAAACATAACATCAAACAAATGACCTAACGGACCAAAAGCTACATTCTATTCACCACATTGAACATTTTTTCAGGGTATACCAAACATTAGGCCACAAATCAACTCTCATTTAATTTGAAAAGACTGAAATCCTATCAAGTAACTAGAAATAAACGAACAAAAAGAGAATACTCAAAAAATATATGGAAATTAAACAAGATGCTCCTGAATGAACAATGGGACACTGAAGAAATTTAAAAGGAAATAAAATCTTTCTTGAAATAAATGAAAATGAAAACACAACATATTAACTCCTGTGAGTTACAGCAAAAGCATTATTAAGAGGTAAGTTTTTAGCATATAGTGATTATATTAAAAAAGAGAAATGTTTCAAATTAAACATCTAATGATGCATCTCAAAAACTTAGATAAACAAGATCACAACCTTTAACCAGAAGGAGGTGAGAAATAATATATGTCACAGCATGAATAAATGAAATTAAAAAAGATCAAGAAATCAAAAATTCATTTTGAGAAGATAAACAAAAGAGAAACTCCTCAGAGGGGATTCCAACATGGAGGAATAGGGAAAGGGAGGACTGCTATAGGCTAGGATAAAATAGAAAAAAAGGCAAGAAAGTGCATTCTCAGGGGAGACTGGAGATTCTGTAAGAGGAGGAGAGATGCTGTGGGTCTGTGTGGAAGCTGCAGATGCTCAGCAACAAGCACTGATACTACACAAGTCCCAGCAGCCGAGAGCTGGAGAAAGTGCCGGCTCTGAAGACCAAGGTGAGATCAGACTGCAGTGGCCCATGCCACTGCTGAAATAGCTGCAGAGAGAGCCTAGCAGAATACACTGTCTGGGGTGTGACTTGGACACTGAGGGTAATGAGTATCCCCTAACCTAGCAGAAAAGTGAGACAATATCTCCCCATCCCCTCACAACGGCCCCCGACAACCAGCTCAGAGAGGGCAGTCACCATATTGGATATGCTAGTAGCTGCAGCAGCTCTCGTGCAGGCTCCCAGCAACAGTCAGGGAAAAGGCGCCATCTTGTCTCAAGTAGCAAGAGCCCAGGTGTTGCCCAGCAACAGGCAAGGGAGAAGGAGCCATTCAGACATCATCGCTAGCTGCAGGGACTCTTCTAAGTGTCCAAAAACTGGCGGGGAGAAGCATGATTGTGAAACAAGCAGTGCTGTGGCCAGCAGCTCTTGTGGACATGTATGACCAGGGATTTCACCACAGGGAAAAATCTGTGTTCCCCACCGACTTTCAGTCTGGGTGGAAAGACTGACAGGGGGCTGCAAATGCACCTATGACTATCATGAGCCCTTAGCCTCTCAACATAACGCAGGCTCTGGAGCTCGAACTGCCTAAGTGGAGAACCCATAGGCAACTGGCTCTCAGAAGTTCTCAGCCTCTCCAAAGACAGAACAGGTTAGTGCAGTGGGGTGGGTCTTCTGCACCCTGTGTCTGTGGGAGCTCTGGTACTGAGACTGTGGGAACCCAGGCATGCAGGAGAGGGTGCACGGTGTAGCTGGTTTCTGGGAAAATACTTGGGTAGCTCCACAAGCTCAGCACCCTGGCTGCCTGGGGTGGGTCACTGCAGCAGGATCTGTGCTCACACTGAACACTGCACAGACCCTTTGTGGCAATCATGCAGAACCACAGAACCACAGAAGCACAGATGAGAACAGCACCCACTGAGGGTTAACAACAGATTTCATGAGGCAGATCTCTGGAAAATTAACAGGCAAACAAAAAAATGAAGAAGAACAAATTAGAAAAGTGAAAAATAGGGTTGGAGATGTATAGGATACTACCAAATGACACAATATAGGGTCTTAGGGGTTACTGAAGGCATGGAAAGAGAGACTGGATTAGAAGGCCTTTTAGTGAAATAATTACAGAAAACTTCCCGAATTTGGACAAAGTAAGTATGTCCAAGTACTAGAAGCACACAGCACTCTTAATATACATGACCAGAAAAGACCTTCACCATGACATATTGTAGTCAAATGCTCCACAGTCAAACATAGAGAAAAGATTCAAAGATATGCATAAAGGGAAATGTCAGATTACTTTCAGAGTATCTTCAATTAGACTTACAGCTGACTTCTCATCAGGAATTACTACAAAGAGCTGTAGCCCAACACATCAGGAAACCTAGAAGAAAAACATTCCTGGACACACACAACCCACCAAAATTGACCCAGGAACACACAAAAAAGCAAACATACCAATAAACAAAAAAGAAATTGAATCAGTAATGAAGATACTCCCAACAAAGAAAAACCTAGGATTGGACAGTTTTACTGCTGAATTCTATCAGACATTTAAAGAAGAACTAAAACCAATTCTTCTCAAGCTATTCAAAACAACTGAAAGAGAGGGAAGCCTTCCAAACTCCTTCCATGATGACAGCATCACCTTAATTCCTAAATCAGAAAAGGATACAAGAGAGAAATTATACACAAATGTCCCTGATAAGCACACATAAAAATCATCATCAAAATACTAGCCAACTGAATACAACAACATATAAGAAATGATCATTCATCTGGACAAAGTGGGTATTATCCCTGGTACACAGCAATTATTAGCATTCACAAATCAATGTGATACACCACATTAACAAAGTGAAGAACAAAAATGATATGATTATCTCATTAATAGCAGGAAAAGCATTTCATAGAATACAACACCCTTTCATGATGAAAACCTGAGTAAAAACTGTATATAAAGGATCCACAAGACTCTACTCAGAGATTATTAGAACTCGTAGGAGGTCCAAATATGGCAGAGTAGGGAGTGAGCTTAACTCTTCGCTTCTAGCCCAGGAGATGATAGTTTAAAAATGTGGAGAGAGTGTAATCTAAGGATAGAATTAGTGAGTCAATGGCAGAGGAAACTGTACCGAAATTAGAGAGACAGGGTGGACCTACCTGGCAGGCATGGATGCACATTGCTCAGGACTCTAGCCTACCCAGCCAACAGCCTATGGACCAGCACTGGAAAGTGAAGTGAGACAAGACCACAGCAGACCAAGAAGTGGCAAAAAAGCTGCAGAAAGAGTCTAGAGCGAACCAGGCTTGGAGCCCCATGGGAGACACTGTACTAGCCAAACTAGATGATAAAAAGAAAAAGAATGGGGTGGACACATTTCTCTCTCCCAAATCAGTTTACAACAGCGTCCTGTAACATGCCAGTAGAAGGGTGCCATTTCAGAGATACATCACAGGTGCACCAGCTTGTATCTCTGCCCAGCAACCTGTCAAGTGGAGACTCCTGATTCTGGTGGGGAGAACTAACAGGGGGCCAATAGCTTGTGACTGTGTGAAGTGTCTGTATTTGGACACGGGAAAAAACTGAGGGTTTGTGGGAAGACTCACAGTGTGGCTAGGACTTTGAGCAGTTACAGTGGGAGACTCCATATGCTCAGGGTTTCCTGGTTACCTGGTGAGAGATACTGCTAGGGAAACTGATCTTACACTGAGGAATGCACAGATCCTTTGTGTGGACCTTGGGACAGAGCGGATAAATATAATACAAACTTGGGCTAGCACTCTAGCCTGGGTCTCCATTGAGGAGAGGAGCTCAGCTGCACAGAATAAATTCCCTTTTGATGAGAGAGAGAGAGAGAGAGAGAGAGAGAGAGAGAGATTTGCCACAACAAACCTGGGTGTGTCACCTGGGGCATTCCCTTATCCCTGGAGAACTGAACACAGCTCTCTGGCCACCCCCACTACAAGCCTCTAGATATTCACTAAGAAAACCTTCCACTTATCTACACAGTCATAGTCCAAAGATAAAAGTTGCCACAGCAAAAAAAAAAAAAAAAAAAAAAAAAAAGAGAGAGACAAAGAGAAAACCAACAAGTATCTCCACAAATCCCAAACAATAAATACACCAATTCAAGAAACAAGAATAGAAAGACAACATGATGCCCCCAAAAGAACAAGACACTTTGGAGCCTGAACTGTGGCATAGTCGGTAAAGCCGCCATGTGCCGTGCCAACATACCATATGGGTACTACTTCAAGTTCTGGCTGAACGATTTCCAATCCAGCGCTCTGCTCTGGCCTGGAAAAGCAGTGTAATACGGTCAAAGTCCTTGGACCTCAGCACCCACATGGGAGATCTCCATAAGCTCCTGGCTCCTGGCTGCAGATTGGTATACAACGCCCATTGTGGCCAACTGGGTAGTGGCAAGCTGATGGAAGACTTCTCTCTCTCTATCTCTCTCTCTCTTTCTCTGCCTCTTCTTCTCTCTCTGTGTAGTGCTTTCAAATAAATAATAAATAAATCTTAAAAAAACCATGAAACTTCAATACTAGATTGTGAAGATGTTGAGATAGAAGAATTGAAGAAATGGAATTCAAAAAATTGATCGTAAAATACATAGAAGTAATCAGAAGCAAATGCATCAACTACTGAAATCCATATTGGACATGAAAGAAAATTTGTCCCATGAAATCTCAATGAAATGAAAAATGCAACAGAACAAACAAAAATGCAGTGGAGACCTTTAACAATAGAATTGATGAAGCATAAGAAGATATCGGCATAGAAGACCAAGCACCAGAAACTATATAATCAAACAAAAGAAAAAAGAGGAATTTAGGAAACAAAAACAATTCCTTATTAGAATGCGAACATGAAGAGATTGATGCAATGCTGGATAGGGAATTTGAAAAACTGATTGTAGGTTACTTATAAATCATCAGAAGTAAATCCACGAGTTAAAGAAATCCATAGATGACATGAATGAAAAATTTTTCCATGAAATTGAAATTTTAAATAGAAATGAAATTAAATGTTAGAAATCAAGAACTCAATAGCTCAAATAAAGTACGTGGTGGAATATCTTAGCAACAGACTCAGTGAGTCAGAAGAAAGAGTATCTAACTTAGAAGACAATTTTCTGGAAATTTTACAGTCAAACCAAAAAAAATGAAGAAGAAGAAATTAGAAAACTTAAAAACAGTCTTGGAGATTTATGGGAAAATATCAAATGACCAAACATACAGGTCTTAGGCGTTTCTGAGAAAGACAGAATGGATGAGAAGGCCTTTTTAGTGAAGTAATTACACTAAACTTCCCTAATTTGGAGAATGAAAGGGACATCCAAGTACAGGAAGCACACAGATCTCCTAATAGACATGACCAGAAAAGATCCTCACTACAGCACATTGTAGTCAAAATCTCCACTGTGAAACAAAGATTCTAAAATGTGCATAAGAGAAATGCCAGATAACTCTCAGAGGATCTCCAATTAGACTCACAGCTGACTTCTCATCAGAAACCCCACAGGCTAGTAGAGAATGGCACAATATATCCCAAGTCTTAAGAGGAAAAAAAAAAAAGGTCAACCCAGAATACTGTACCCCACAAAGCACTCATTTATCAATGAAAGGGAAATGAAAACCTTCCACAACAAAGAAATTGAAAGAATTTGACATCATTCATCCAGCCTTACAAAAGGAAGTGCTTACTTAAGGAAGCACTACACACACGAATATACCAACATGGTCATCACTATGAAAGAAGGTGAAGGCAATTCCCCAATAAAACAACAAAGGAAATCCACAGAAAAACCAGGAATATTTATGGGAAAATGGTAGGGTCAAGTCACTATCAACAGTCACCTGGAATATAAATGGTCTCAACTCTCCAGTTAACACACAGACTAGCTTAATGGGTTGAAAACAAGACCCATCTATTTGTGCCTACAACAAACAAATGTCACCTACAAGGATTTGCACAGACTGAAAGTGAAATGATGGAAAAAATTATTCCACACTAACAGAAACCAAAAAAATAAAAAGCTGGTGTAACCAACCTAATATCAGAAAAAATAGACTTTAACACACAAACTGTTAAAAGAGACAAAGAAGGACACTGTATAACAACTGAGGGATTAATTCAACAGATGTGACTATAGTCAAGATATATGCACCCAATAATTACAGGGCATCTGACTACCTAAAATAAATGGTAATGGACCTAAAGGGAGTAATGCACTCCAACACAATACAAATGGGAACGTTCAATACCCCATGTTCAGCAACGGACAGACCAAGCAGATAGAAAATTAGCAAAGAAACAACAGAGTTCATTGACATATAGACCAGATGCGCCTAATAGATATCTACAGAAATTTTCATCCTACAGTTGCAGAATACACATTCTTCTTACCAGGGCATGGAGCTTTCTCTAGAATAGGGCACAGAATAGGCCATAAAGCATGTCTCAGGAAATTCAGAAAAATCAAAATCATACCATGCATCTTCTCTGACCACAATGGGGTGAAACTGGAAATCAAAAACTCAGCAATCTCCAGAACACATATTAACATGTGGAGACTGAACAAAATGCTCTGAGTGAATAGTGGATCATAAAAGAAATCAAAAGATAAATCAAAAAATTTCTGTAAAACGAATGAAATGGCAATAGAAAATATCAAAGTTTATGGGATAAAGTAAAAGAAGTGTTAGGAGGAAAGTTTATACCAATTGGTGCCTATATGAAGGTATTGGAAAAGCACCAAATAAGTGAGCTATCAACAGCTCTCAAGGATCTAGAAAAATACAGGAAATGAACCAAAAATTGGTAGGACAACAGAAATAATTAAAATTAGTGAAGATATTAACAAAATTGAAATACAAAACACAATACAAAAGATCAGTAAAAAAAGCTGCTTTTTTTGGAAAAAAAATAATATACCATCAGGCCAACTAAACAAAAAGGGAGAATACGCAATTCAATAAAATTAGAGATAAAAAAGGTAGCAAAACAACATATACCATAGAAATAAAAGGAATCATCAGAAATGATGACAAGAAACTGTATGCCAACAAATTGGAAGACCTAGAAGAAATGGATAAATTCCTGGATACATACAACTTACCTAAATTGAGCCATGATGAAACAGAAAACCTAAACAGACCATTAACCAAGAAGGAAAGTGAATCAGTAAGACCTTCCCAATAAATAAAAGCCAAGGACTGGATGACTTCACTGCTCAATTCTATCAGACATTTAAAGGAGAACTAACTCCACAATTCTTCTCAAGCTATTCAAAACAAATTCATTGGTGGGAATCCTCCCAAACTCCTTCTATGAATCCAGCATGATTCAATTCCTAAATCAGAAAAACATACAACAGAGAAAGAGAATTACAGAACAATTTCACTGTTGAATATACACACAAAAATCCTCAGCAAATGCTACCTAATCAAAAACAACAATAGATCAGAAAGATCCTTCACCCAGACCAAGAAGGATTTATCCCTCGAATGCAGGGATGGTTCAACTTTCACAAATCAAACAATGTGATACACCACATTAACAAACTGCAGAATAAAAACTATATGATTATCTCACTCAGTGCAGAGAAACCATTTAACAAAATACAGCACCGTTTCATGATGAAAATTCTAAGCAAACTGGCTACAGAAGGAACATTCCTCACCACAATCAAGGCAATTTGACAAACCCAGGACAAGCATCCTACTGTATGGAAAAGTTAGATGCACTCCCAGTAAGATGCAGAACCAGACAAGGATGCACACTTTCATCATTGCTAATCAATACAGTCCTGGGAGTTTTACCAGAGCCAACAGAAAAGAAAAATAAATTCAAAGGATAAAATTAGGAAGGAGGAAGTCAAATTATCCCTACTTGCAGATGACATGATTCTGTATTTAGTGCATCCAAAAGACTCCAATAAGAAACTACTGAAACTCATAAGAGAGTTTGGTAAAGTAACAAAATATTTAAAAACCCAGAAATTAATAGCCTCTGTATACCCAGACAATGCCAAGGCTGAGAAAGAACTTCTAAGCTCAATCCCATTCACAACAGCTACAGAAAAATTAAATACCTTGGAATAAATTTAACCAAGGACAGCAACTAAATCTAACATGAGGATTACAAAACAATAAAGGAAGAAATAAAAGAAACAAAAATGGACAAATCGTCCATGTTGATAGATTGGAAGAATCATTATCATCAAAATGCCCACACTACCAAAAGCAATTAATAGGTTCAATGTGATATCAATCAGAATACAGATCTAGAAAAGAGATGCTTAAATTTATTTGGAAACACAGGAGACCCCAAAATGCTAAAGCAATCTTAACAACAAAAACAAAGCCAGAGGCATCACAATATCTGATTTCAAGGCATACTATAGGACAGTTGTACAGCCTGGTACTGGCACAAACAGATGGATAGACCAATGGAGCAGAACAGAAACTCCAAATATCAACCCATGCTTCTACAACCAACCTGTCTTTGACAAAGGAGCTAAAATAATGCCTAGAGCAAGGAAAGTCTCTTTAACAAATAGTGCTGGGTAAACTGGATCTCCACATGCAGGAGTATGAAGCAAGACCTCTACCTTACAGCTTACACACAAATCCACTCAACATGGATTAAAGATTTAAATCGACAACCCAATACCATCAATTTATTACCTGACATTCAGGAAAACCGGCAAGACACTATCATAGGCAAAAACTTCTTGGAAAAAACACCAGAGCACTGGCAATCAAAGACAGCATTTACAAATAGGATTACATAAAATTGAGAAGATTCTGCACTGTAACAAACACTCAACAAAGTGAAGAGCCAACCAACAGAATGGAAGAAATTGTTTGCAAACTATGCAATTGATAAAGGATTAATACTAGATATATAAAGAGCTCAAGGAACTCAACAACAAAACAATCTAGTTAAGAAATAAGTGAAGGAGATAAACAGACATTTTTCCAAAGAGGAAATCCAACAGACACATGCAAAAATGCTCAGGATCACTAACCTCAGGGAAATGCCACCCAAAACCACAGTTAAGTTCTCACCTCACCTCCATTAGAATGGTTTTCATATAGATATCAACAAACAACTAATTGCTGGTGAGGATGTGTGGAAAAAGGTACCCTAATCCACTGTTGGTGGGAATGTAAACTGATACAGCCACTGTGGAAGATGGTATGGACATTCTTCAGAAACCTGAATATAGATTTACAGTATGACCCAGCCATCTCATTATGGGGAATTTACCCAAGGGTAATGAAATCAGCCTATGAAAGACTGATATGTACCCCCATGTTTACTACAGGTGAATTCACAATGGCTAAGATGTGGAATCAACCCAGATGTGCTTTAACTGAAAAAAGATAATGAAATTTTTCAATATGTACACCACAGAATACTACACAGTCCTAAAGAAAAAAAAAGAAATCCTGTCATTTGAAGCAAAGTGGTTACAACCGGAAAACATTATACTTAGCAAAATAAGCCAGTCTCAAAAGGACAAATACAATATGTTCTCCGTAAATTTCTGTTAATAATTAATAGTGTATCTATAATGTAATCCACAGAAGTTAAACTGCCAATTTCTGATGTGATTACTTTGAACAGCCATTATCTCAACTGCTGAGGAACAGGTTTTCTTTTTTCATACTATGCCTTGAACTCTTTACTTACTATAGAGGTAATCATATGTGCATAAAGTTAATTGAAAATAGATCTTATGGGCCGGTGCCATGGCATAGCAGGTAAAGCTGCCACCTGCAGTGCCATCATCCCATACTGGGGCCGGTTCAAGTCCTGGCTGTTCCTCTTCTAATCCAGCTCTCTGCTATGGCCTGGGAAAGTTGTAGAAGATGGCCTGAGTCCTTGGGTGCCTGCACCTGTTGATCGACCCAGAAGAAGCTCCTGGTCCTGGCTCCAGATTGGCACAGCTCCAGCAGTTGCAGCAAACTGGAGAGTGAACCAGCGGAGGAAAGACTCTCTACCTCTCCTTCTCTCTCTGCGTAACCCTTTCATATAGACAAATACATAAATATTTAAAAAGAAAAGAAAATAGATCTTCACAAAAAATGAGAATGCGAATAGGAGAGGGAGGAGGAAGAAAGGTGGGAGTACTGATAGGGTAGAAAATAATCACTATGTTCATCAATTTATATTAATGAAATTTATGAAGTTTGGGGCCAGCACCGTGGCTCACTTGGTTAATCCTCTGCCTGGGACACCAGCATCCAATAGGAGCACCAGGTTCTAATCCTGGTTGCACCTCTTCCAGTTCAGCTCTATGCTGTGGCCCGAGAAGGCAATGGAGGATGGCCCAAGTGCTTGGGCTCCAGCACCCACATGGGAGACCAGGAAGGAGCACATGGCTCCTGGCTTCGGATCAGCACAGCACCTGTCAGTGCGGCCATTTGGGGAGTGAACCAATGGAAGGAAGACCTTTCTCTCTGTCTCTCTCTCTCTCTCTCTCTCACTGTCTATAGCTCTTTCAAATAAAAAAAATTTAAAAAAGAAATTTATGAAGTTTGTGTACCTTAGATAAAATGTTTTGAGCAAAATATTTATAATAACAGTAAAAAATGGTAATCTATAAAAATAAAAATGACATTGAAATGCTATGGTTTGAACAGCCTTTGTCTCAACTGTTGAGGAGCAGTTTTATTTATTTCTTACGATTTGCTGAGCTCTAATAAGTATATGCTTAATCTTATGCATTTAAAGTTAACTAAAAATAAATCTTACTAAACAAATAAGAAAGGGAATAGAGATAGAGGAGGAAGAAGGGTTAGAGTGCGGCTGGGAAAAAATACTATCTCTTTAAATTTGCATTTATGAAATGCACGAAATTTATATAACTTAAATTTTTAAAAAAGTGGAAAAAATCTCAAGAATAAAAGTTTGAACTAAATACAAAAGGCCCCACTATATAATATCTATAAGAAATTCACTTCACAAGGACACACATAGACTGAAAGTGGAGGGCAAAAAGAAAAAGATATTCCACAGAAACAGAAAATAAAAATGAGGAGAATTGGCTATCTTGATAACAAATAAAAAACTTGAAATCAAAAATTATAAAAAGAGATAAAAAGGACATTGCATTGATTAAATTTTATTCAGCAGAAGATATAACAATCATTAATATATAAGCAACCAACACAAGACCACCAAGATATACACAGAAAATAGCATTAGACCGAAAGGGAGAGACATTCCTATACAACAATAGGGAGTAAGTTGAACAATGCACTCTCATCAATGGACAGATCATCCAAATACAATATAAATAATGACACGTGTCAAAGCTAAAATATTACATCAAGTCAATGACTTGACAGAAATTTATAGGACATTTAACCTAAAAGCTACATTCTTCTCATCAGCACACTCAACTTTTTTTTGGATATATTATATATGGGTCCACGAATCAATCCTCAGCAAACCTGAAAAGACTGAAATCCTATCAGGTAACTAGAAATAAACTATAAGAATAAAAATTGAACACTCATAAATATTTGGAAATTTAACTAGATGCTACGGAATGATGAGTGATCACTGAAGAAATTAAAAAGCAAATAAAACCTATCTTGAAATAAATGAAAAGTAAAACAAAACATGTGAAACACTGTTGATTAAAGCAAAAACATTAAGTGGGAAGTTTATAGCATACAGCAGTCATATTTAAAATGAGAAATGCCTAAAATTCAAAATCAAGTTATATATCTCAAAAATTTAGATAAACAAGAAAAAACAAAACCCCAAACAAGCATGAGATGAGAAATAAAATGGATCAGAACATAAATAAATGAAATAAAAAATATACTTGATCAGCAAACCAAAACTTACCTTTTTAAGATGATAAAATAGATAATCTTCAGAGAGGATTCCATTTTAACAGAAGAGGAACATGAGGCTTGGAAACTCATCCTTCCACGAACAACTCCCCCAGCTACCAAACTCTTAACCACTGGGAAATGTGGTCTGTTCCTCAGTTTCATGGCAGAAGTTCAAGGACAGAAACAATCAAGAAAGAAAAGCAATGTAAGTGCCCCGAGGTGGAAGAGAACTTTGCACCGTCACGGAACTGAGAGGCCAGCATGGATGGGGCAGAAGAGGAAGCTGCATAAGGTCAGATTCAGAGAGGTCCCATGAGGACACTCCTGCTGGTGCCTTGGGACTCATTCTGCCCCATCAGCCTCACTTCTCTGCTCACAAGGACTCACTCCCTGATTATGCACCATAGGCAGCATCATGCTGTGTCACCAGGGGCAAGTCACTCAGCCTCTCTGAGCCCCAACTTCTGCATGTGAAAATGAGAATAACGTGTATGGAGCAAAAGCCCCACTGTGAAAAAGTGACTGCCTGTGACATTCACCAAGGGGGAACCCAGAGAGGTAGACCTGCCCTTCATTTCCAAAATGAATTCCAAGGCGACCATATTATGGAGAGGTGGGAGGGTTCACAAAGACAAATGACAAATCAGAGAAAACAGTGGCTGTAACTCAGTGAGAGAAAGCAGTGAAGTAACATGGTGATGAACAAAGCACTTCTGCCTCCAGGTGCTGTGTGGGTTGGCCGAGGACTCCTCACTCACCCAGCACAGCTGTGACCCCATGGCTGGTTAGTTAGCAATCACTATTTTCTCCTGTGCATGGTTCCAACTGTTCCCGCAGGGGCATGCCATCATGAGAAATGTCTCCTCACTGGGGTCTGTAAAGAACCCACTTTCCTAATCACCATAACCGCCACAAGATCAAGTGCGGCAGAGAAGCACCTGTGCCAGCCAGCACAGCCCAGGTGCCTATTGCACCTGCCCGCGTGCTGCACCGACACATGGGGCACTCAGCCTGTATCTCTGCTACTTTTTGCTCAGAGAAGGAACTGCAGGAACTGGCAAGAGTTGCCACATTCCTGCCCTCAGAGTCCCAACTCCAGATGGCCCAGTGGTGTTGGTGCCCAAGCAGAAAACCGGGCAACCCTGAAAGGTGAGGCTTGGGCCTGACAGAGACACACCTGCCCAGGTGCTCCAGGACCCTCCCCGTGCCCAGCACGCACTCACCGCTCATGTTCACCCACACTGTGTACCCCAGGAGTGGGAGTCTCTGCAGTTGCCATGGGGCCTGGGGGTCAAGTGCTACGGGGGAACCTCACGCCCAGCTCAGGCCAGTGGACACCTCCTCTCCAGCAGCCACAGCGATGTGCCTGGAGCTTGAAGAAAGTTTCAAAGAATCAGGAATGGGGTAGAGGAGCCGTGTCCCAGCCTGGCCGCACACATGCAAAGGTTCCCATGGGAGCACACACACACACACACACACACACACACACACACACCCAAGCCAAGCTGCAGCTCTCTCACAGACACGCTCCCGTGTGGGTTTGTCTCCAAAAAAGTGGCCAACCAAGGACTGTGGGCACTTACAGGCCGGACAGCCAGGAGCTGTAGTCTCTTGGTCCCTCCCTCCTCACCTGGGGGCCACTGGGACTTGCACGCTTAGCTCACCACCTGTGGGAGGCCGGCTCCTTGACAGGCCTGGCCCCCATGCCCAGTGACTGGAACCCTCCTGAGCTTCCCCAGGATGTCTGCATAGATCCCGCCTGGGGCCCGGCCCTATCCTTTCTGGAGCAATAGTAGACAAAACATGTCAGTTTCTTGAAAGAGGATGCTTGGCCTCTCCAGGTGAACAGTCCTGGCAACACTGTTTTGCAAAGCTGAAATACAAGTCTTACAAAATCCACTTTGGTAAAGAAACAAGTAAAGCAAGGGCCATGAAGGCTTTGTTCTACAAGACTCTGCAAAGCAAAAGCAAGGCTGCAGAAGCACTCAGAGTTGAGTTTCCCTGGTGAGCTCCCAAGCAGGATATAAGGAGAGGCAAAAAGCCCTTCTCACTCATGCTGCAAAGCCCTGGGAAACAGCAAATTCCATGTGCCTGTCTTCCTAACCCTTTGCCATTCATTCATTCATTCATTCATCCTTTTGTTGGGTATTCAACATTGATATGGGGGGGGGGGTCATTTGGCCCAGAAGTAAGATTTGTCTGGGGATGCTCCCAACCTAATGGGGGGTGCTTTGGTTCCAGTCCCAGCTCCCTTGTGGATTCCAGCAGCTTGCTTATGTGCACCCTGGGAGGCAGCAGTGCTTGGGTTCCTGCCATCACATGGGAAACTCTGAGTTCTGGCCTGCTGGGCCTGGTCCTGCTCCTGCTGTTGTGGACATTTTGGCAGTGAATATACAGAGAGTATTCTCTCTCTCTCTCTCTCTCTCTCTCTCTCTGTGTGTGTGTGTGTGTGTGTGTGCATGCGCGTCTGTGGATGATGCCTTTCAAATAAAATACAATTAAGGCAGTTTTTCAAATACACACATAGCGCTGAGTATTTTGGCTCAGCAGGTTCAGCAGCTGCTTGGGATGTGCATATCCCATAGTGGAGTGCCTAGTTGAGTCCTGGCCACTCCACTTCTGATCCAGGTTTCGTGCTAATATACCTGAGAGATGATATATGATGGCTCCAGTACTTGAGGACCAAGGTTCCTAGCTCCAGGCTTCTGGCTTCAGCCTGGCCCATCCGCAGCTGTTGCTGGCCTTTGGGGAGTGAATCAGCAGATGGAGGATCTGAAAGTATCTCTTTTTCACCCCCACTCCTCATTTTAAACAAATAAATGTTACAAAACATAGCAACCACACACACTGATCATCAACTCCTATAAAGCCAGTAGGAATTTGATGGACAAAGGTGTGCAGAGTAAACTTACTGGGGTCACAGGTGGCCTCCTCAGAGCCAGCCCTTGAGCTGAGACCTGGAGGATGGGGAGGAGTCACCACAATAGCAATCCCAAGCGAAATGAAGCCGGAGGAATGACTCTTCAAGGTCAACACTAGTTACTGCTGACCAGTAGGAACAGAGACTTAATTCACCACATTCTGTAAGAATCAAAGCACAAAGCACAATACCTAAATATTTTGAAAGTTTGTGTGTTGTGAAACAGAGGGACAAAGAGGGACTGCATTTTGTCAACCCAAGTTTTAGAACCAATTATATGGCCACCTTTCTGCATACTGTGCAGAAACAACAGTCCCTGCCCACTCAGAACTAAAAACACTCTAAGAATGTCATAGTTAAAATAATTCCAGCATTTCAACATCTAATCTGGAAGTAAAAATAACCTGTACTGAGGTATCCAGGACCTTAGTTTCCTAAGTGCAACAAATATCCTCAGCAATTGATACTTACTTCTTAAAATTCTAGAGCCATTCTCTGATCTAGTTGCCTCTGTTGAGCCCCACAGTCCCAATTAATGTAATAATATGACTGGGATACATGCATTTTTACATTCTGTGTTTCCTCATATAATTACATTCATAAAGATAATATAACAGAAGACATTCCTCAGGAATTTTCACAAAATTAGGGAAACACTGGGTATCACAGAGGAGAATCAGAGTTCAGTGGGCAATGACACACACACAACTGTCTACTTGGGTTTCCCAGTCAATGCTATCACTGCTGTGCTGGAGAACCTTCAAGGCACACTGAGATAAACCATCTTAGCAAATCAGGAAAAACAGGAGTCAAAGCCTGCGAGCAGAAACTTCCTTTCTGGATGACCAGATCCATTTCTCAGTTCCTATCCACTAAGTACAACTATAAATCCAGAAAATAATAGCAAAAATCCTGGAAATTAACACAGTGGCTGGACGTCTTCATCGTCCACCTGGTGGTTCACCCATCCTGGCATCAGCATTCAGCCAGGTAGGCTCATTCCTTCTGGAACTATGTGTGATACCTCTGAGCACATATACATTTTAAAGTACACTTATAGCATACAACATACAATTTATGGTATGTAACAAAAATAATTTATAATATAAAATACACTATTTAATTTGTAGCATACAATGTAATACACAATTTATTCTTCCTTCCATCTGGCTCCTGAAGGCCTGAGTGTCCCTGACCCATGTTCGGGGCCATCACACGATATGCACAAAGAGTTCAAAAAGACTCACCAGGCGAGGATGGATGAACCTGAGTCAAAGACCCGGTGAATCCACTACCACTCCTCAGACACCAGCGGCCCAGCCTTCCTGCAGGTGTTGCTCATCATGGAGCTCACCTCCTTGTTCCAAGTCCAGCACCGGGGCTTTACACAGCATCCGAGGAAATGCCACAACGCTGGACACCAAGAAGCTAAAGGGAAATAGTGGGACTGAGCAACACTTTTATAAAACTGGTATTCAATGGCAAACTTCAGTTCTGATGGAAATACTTTCTGGTGCCAACCAATCAGAAAACAAAGACCCAGACTGTGTAGGCTGGCACAGGGAGCATGGCTTCAGGCAGCTCCTGATCTGGAGCTGTCAAAAGTAGGCAGCAAGGTGAGGTGAGCTCAGGGCAGTGGGGCTACAGGTCTTTCGTTTGTTTCACTTTGTTCTTTGAAATTATACTGCGATTCATTTTAAAATTTGACAGAGTATTTTTCATTAGGTACCTCTCTAATAAATAAAAATAAATAACATTCTATTTATATACATATAGTATATGTTTTTTTTAACATTTGGAAATTGCCAGGAACCACATGAGATACCAAAACACAATGGTGACCAAGACACAAATTTGCCAAGTTCTCTGTCTGTTGTACTCTATTTTACTCTATCCACCCCCAAACCCTTAAGGAGAAAGAGTCTCCAGTTGATATTTAAAAAATCAGATGAAATTAAACATCAGGAGAAGCCCGCAAATGAGAATACAAAGTGCTGGGGAAAGTATGGTTGAGAGGCCGAGACCACCCTCCTTCAGGAAGCTGTGGAGCAACCTGCAGCACCTTACTCTGTAACAGAGCGCTGGGGCTCAAGGTGCATAAGTGCCCTCTGCTAGTCACCTGGCCAGTACACAAGTACAAGCATGGCATATTCTACGAGATGACCCAACCAGAGCATGGGAGAAGTGTGTATGTCCCTGCCTCCCTCTCAGTAACTCTGCCTTTCGAATTAAAAAAAAAAATACTATGTATTGGGTATGTGGCTGCACACGAGGGTACTTCAAAAGGTTCATGAGAAATGGAATTAAAATAGCTTGCAGGAGCAGGCATTTGGTTTGGCAGTTAAGATGCCAGTTGGGAAGCACATGTCCCACACCAAAGTGTCTGGGTTCAGCTCCCAGGTCCGTCTTCTCAATCCAGCTTCCTGCTATTGTGCACACTATGGTGCAGTGGGTTTTATACTCTCCCTCTCTCTCAAATAAACAAAATATTTAAAAATGCTTCAAGATCCTGCACAAGTTCCACAAACTTGTTAGAGATCTGCACATGCTGAAACTTTAAGTACAAAACCATGTCCATTAATCTGCATGAACAGCAAATGCCTCCCAGTGTGTTCCCTCCAGGGACCAGGGGAGGAAGTTGGGACTGGGGTCTGAGCAGGACTTCTACATCATCAATAATGTTTTACTGCCTTTAAAATGTTGAAACCAATGTGGCATGTCAGTCTTCTTTCTCCACTTCTCCACGGTGAGTGCTGGGGTGGGCATTTTATCAGATTCTGCACTCCTATTTTGTTTTGTTGTGTTTTGTTTTGTTTTTGGTCAATATTGAGCAGAAGAATTCTTGTTACTTGACTGTGTCCCTAGACATGCTTCCCCCATCTTCATGTCAGTGTATGGTCTCCAAGGACTGAAGTTATTCCCTAACGCCTCTGAACATGCCAGGGGCATGCACCAGGACTGCGCATGCAAGGAGGGAGGGTGGAGGGTGGAAACCCAGAGACCTCTACAAGCTTTGTTCTCGAGGGGCTTCTTTGGGCTTGCTCTAGCTATGGACAAGGACACGTGGCCCACACCCTCCTGGGGTGAGTGTGGGAACACTGGGCTTGTTGGGGTTGAGGGGTTTAACAAAGATTCCTGTGCCCTTTCCCAACCTTACACCCTGTGTGAGTACCCTGGATCCTCCATGGGTGCAGAGCTGCCTGGCTAAACTCCAGGCAGTGGATGACAACTTAAACTGCCCTTGATGTGTGTTTCTCTGGGGACTGAAATCACCGTTATAAACTTGCTGCATTTAAAGGCTTAACTTCTGGAAATGGCACAACAGAATTTTACAACGGCAGGATTTTCAAGAATGGAATCCAGGGTGGCCACTGGAAAGGGAACAGAATATTTTGCAAACTCTTCCACCCAAGTTTCTTCTTCTTCTTCTTCTTCTTTTTTTTTTTTTTTTTTGACAGGCGGAGTGGACAGTGAGAGAAAGACAGAGAGAAAGGTCTTCCTTTGCCGTTGGTTCACCCTCCAATGGCTGCCGTGGCTGGCGTGCTGCGGTCAGCGCACTGCGCTGATCCGATGACAGGAGCCAGGTTCTTATCCTGGTTTCCCATGGGGTGCAGGGCCCAAGCACTTGGGCCATCCTCCACTGCACTCCCTGGCCACAGCAGTAAGCTGGCCTGGAAGAGGGGTGACCGGGACAGAATCCTGTGCCCCGACTGGGACTAGAACCCAGTGTGCCAGTGCCGCAAGGCAGAGGATTAGCCTAGTGAGCCGCGGTACCGGCCCCAAATTTCTTCTTCTGTGTATATTTCAACTCCCCTACAATTGAGTTACATTTCCATCAAGATTTCACATTTCTGAGTATTCCACCTGCAGGGCACCCCTCATGAAAGGAAGAATGAATTCATTAGCCCAGCTCTTGTCTCTGGGCTGGCAGCAATCACACTCACTAAGAGGCTCGCGTGTCTCACATGGATTTACCTGAGGTTTATCCTGGCATTTGGAGAATTATTTAAAATGCTAAAAAGGGTGATGTAGAAACAGGATTATTGAGGTGAAGAGGAGAGGAAGGGAAGTTGTCACAGGACCATGACTTCCCAATTGAATACTTCCTTTCTCAGGTCTGTGTTAATTGTAAAGAAGTATACTGCCTACCACACACACACACACACACACACACCCCTCCAGCCCCAGTGCAGAGAGAAGTATACTGTCTAACACACACACACACACACACCCCTCAAGCCCCAGGACAGAGAGGAACTTGACCTCTATGCTAGAGGTTGATATTTTAGAGTGACCCTGTACTCTCCTGCCATAAACTCACATGATCTGCTGACTGTCATTAACGATGGCCAGAAACTTCATGCATTGCTCAAAAGTTATTGCCTAACAACCGAGGGCAACACAAGCATGGTGCTAAGCAGCATTGTTCATGTGTCACCTCAATTAATACTCACAATAGCTTCTCAAAACAAAATCCTCAGGAAGCAAGGTCAGCATCACCCAGGAAAATGCTAGAATCACAAATGCTTGTACTGCTGCTACTTGAGACATGCCAACATGCGGAGCCCAGTCTCTGATGTAACAAGCTCTCCCCAAAAATCTGATGTGTGCCAAAGTTGGGGAATGATCACTGAGAGAGTGGGGGCTGTTATAATTTCACAATGAACACCTCAGGCACAGAAAGGTAAATTGATCGTTCAAGGCACAGAGAAAGCAGAAGACACCATATTTGAAACCAGACAGGCTAACTCCAGAGCCCAGTCCCTCAATCACAGTGCTACAATGCTCGTTATCCGAGGAATGAAGTATGGATTGAATCAGTGAGCATCAGACAAAAATATGCCAAATGAGTCTGCAGTGATAACTCTAAATCTCAACAGCTGAGCCAGTGATGGGCCACAAGAACAATGAGACTTCTAAGAAACATCAAATTGACTCTACATCCACCAAGTTGGTAGCAGTCAAATAAATTACGAGCTGTCCATTTGATGGAATACAATTCAGCTCTAAGTGTGATGGTTGCCAAGACGTCCCATGGCCCATAAAAATACTTAGTGTATAAGGAGGCAGGAAATACTAAGTCTGAGACCAGAAGCACCAGTACGGGCAGTTTTTCCCCAACAGTCGCAAGTGGCTGAGGACTTGGGAAACTGGGGGATTTAACAACCTGTGGGTGTGAATGGAAATTGGCAGTTATTCTGCACCAAAACTGGGTCATAGATATTTAAATTTTAAAACTTGCATGACTTATGACCCCAAACCCCCACTTCTTAGAAGGAATCACATGTGCATAGTCAAGCTGGATTATTATCACTGCAGATCAACACTTCTAAGGGGGAAAATCTGACAAAACGAAACTGCAATCATTACGTGGATTGGATAAATAAATCAGATTTCTTCCATATTGAAGAATGTGATCTGTACATTATAAGGAACCTAGATATCCCTGAGATACAGAGAGAGAAAGAGAGAGAGAGAGAGAGGGAGAGAAAGAGAGAGAGAGAGAGAGATTCTCTATACCATTTGTAAGTTTCTTGAATACACTGTTAGGAATAAAGCATAAAATTAATTATCTTAAAAGCAAAAGGATTTGAGATAAAGGGAGAGGAAAGCAGAGTGAAATTAAATACAACAGAAATCCCAAATGCACACACATCACATTATCTATTTTCAGTGCATATTTTCATCAACAAACATCTAAACAAGCGACCACTAAACTGCGATCTCACTTTAGGAGATAAACAAAGAGCTCTCTCTTACTGGCAAAGAGTATGCAGTGGGGCCTCTGGCTTCTCGGTCTGCCCGTAGCAGCTAACCTTGTCCTCGAGGATGTAGGAGAACTTCTCCAACATGGAAGACATGGCAGTGGTTAGGATGCTGAGACCGCCCCTCACTCTCACCTCCAGGCTGTAGTCTGAATCACTGTAGGAGACTGAAATGAGTCATTAGGGAAACTCTTTGGAGGTGTGAACTTTGTGCTTATAGCAAATTGCAGCATGGTCCAGCCACACCTCTAGTGCTCAGTGGCCACATCTTATACAGTACAGGTCTCTACAGTCAAGATGATCTCTCAGCAGCTAGGTCCAATCAGTCTTTTTGGGATTTATAGTTCTGAAGCATTTATCCTGCTGAGTGTCACCTTCCTTATCCTGGCCATACTCGCTTCCATCACTTTCCAAAACATCTCTGCTTCTTGCCCTTCTCTTACATCCCTGATGACTTCTTATGGAAGCCTCTTCATTCACTCACCTCCCACACCATTAGCACTCCTCCCGGGTTCTGTGTTACAGCCACTGTTCCTCTCTCAGTTTATCATTTTCTTGGATATTTTAGCCATTTTTAGAGTTAAACTAGAGATGATGATGGCTCCTAAATCCTATATCTAGCCCTAATCATTCCCATATCAAAATAACTGGACATTCATTGGACCTCACCAACCAATTCAACTCAACAAACTCTAAAACTGACCTTACCATTTACCAACTCAAAACGCAGTGCATGATACTTGTCTACCAGCCACCCAGAATCTACAGGAATGGGTCCCACCAAGCAGAGGCTGGAGAATTTACCTGTCACAACTTGGGGGTGAGGTACAACCAAAACTTAGTCTATAAACACCAGAGAGGATGCTAAAGTCTTTAATGCATAAAACAACTCCCCACGGCTATGAATTACCCAAATGTCAAGAGACCCACTGCTGAAAATCAGCTTTTTTTCGTCCTTTCTATTTATTTACTTTTAATATAAATTTTAAAAATAAAACCTTAGGAATACAGTGAATCTTCCCACCATACCCATCCTCCCACCTATACTCCCACACCGCTTCTTCCTCCCTCTCCCCTTCCCAGTCCCATTCTCCATTAAAATTCATTTTCAATTAACATTATACACAGATGACAAATTCTATATTAAGTAAAGATTTCAGCAAGTTGAACACACACGTGCTCACACACACATACACACACACACACAGTTTGAGAACTAGTTTTTCGGCTGGCGCCGTGACTCACTAGGCTAATCCTCCACCTTGCGGCACTGGCACACCAGGTTCTAGTCCCGGTCGGGGCACCAGATTCTGTCCAGGTTGCCCCTTTTCCAGGCCAGCTGTCTGCTGTGGCCAGGGAGAGCAGTGGAGGATGGCCCAAGTCCTTGGGCCCTGCACCCCATGGGAGACCAGGATAAGTACCTGGATCCTGCCTTCGGATCAGCACAGTGCGCCGGCCGCAGCACGCTGGCTGCAGTGGCCATTGGAGGGTGAACCAACGGCAAAGGAAGACATTTCTCTCTGCACACATACCTTACACTGCTGCACAATCCAGAGCAGAGGCTGTGAGTAAAGGCCTCTTCTCATGGATGTGGCCAAGGCTACATCTGGCCAGGCACAGCAAACCCCCAAAACAGTACTGGAACCGTGGGAAAAGTTCTTCCTCTCCCAACCACCCACCACACTCTCCAGGACTCCTGCCACACTCCCCCTCCCTTTCCTTTCTGCAACACGCCTTTCTTAGCTTCGTTTCACGCCTCCCCACATTCATACCACCTTTTCATTCTCTCCCATTCCTCTCTGCTCCCGCTTCTCCCTTGACACTCTTCCTCCTCCTACTATCCCCTTAACCCCCTTGCATGCACACCCCAGCCCCCACCCACACCATGACAGAAAGGCCAACATGCCAAACTCAATGCAGAAAGAGCGTTTCTGTTCTTCTTGAACAGGAACTCAGTAAGAGGCATACTCTTCTGGAAGGAGCCGAAGAAGAGAACCGAGCCTAGTAATTTCCAGAAGCCCAAGGTAACTGATGTGGCCGCCTCGGGTCCGGCCTCTCCAGATCCAGGCCTGACCCTGGGGCTGCTGGGTCTCCCTCATGCTCCGCCAGCAGGGTCGAGGACGGCTCTTCGTTGCTTGAAAAGGCTCTCGGGTTGAGCCAATGCACTGCAGACTCCCACCTGAGCACATTGGGTCAAAAGGGGCCACGCATGTACATGCACTTCCAAGGAACAGTGCTGGGCGCAGGTGCAATCCCCATGGGCGGCTGCCATGGCACCAGGGGATGCATTGGCACATCCAGGGTCCAACGCAGCAGGGCCACTTCCAGCCCCTCTGCTCCAGACTGTGACCCAGGGAGGCTGTGGCTGATGACCCAGGTAGTCTGGACCCTACCTCCAGGCCTTGTGGGAGTCCTGAATGGAGCTCCTGCCTCCTGGATTCTGCCTGGCCCAGCCCTGGCCATCAAAGCCATGTGGGGAGAGAAGCAGTGCAGGGGGCATCGCAAACAATATTTCTCTCTCTTAGTGATCATCCATATAGGGGTTCACTCCACAGATGACTACAAAGGCTGGCACTGGGACAGACCAAAGCAGAAGCCAGGGACATTTTATCTGGTGCTCCATTCTGGGTTCAGGGGCGTAAGTCCTTGGGCCTTCTCCCTCTGCTTTCCCAAGCTGCTTAGCAGACAGCTGGATCCCACAGGGAAGGGCCTCTAGGAGAGGCAGGCACTGCGGGGTCAGGTGAAGCCACTGACCACAGTGCTGGCATCCCATATGGGCACTGGTTTGAGTCCCAGCTGCTCCAGTTCCAATGCAGCTCTCTGCTGTGGTCTGGGAATGCAGTAGAAGTCCTTGTGCCTCTGCACCCATGCAGGAGACCCCAGCGATTCTCCTGGCCCCTGGCTCCTGGCTCTGGATCCCCTCAGCTCTATCCATTGTAGCCAATTATGGAGTGGACCAGCACATGGAAGACACCTATCTCTCTCTCTCTCTCTCTCTCTCTCTAACTCTTAATTTCAAGTAAAAATACCTTAAAAAAAGCAAAATTCTTTTAAAAAAGGAAAATATAGCTCTAAATAAAATACTACATCAAGGCCAACTAGTAGAGTTTATCTAGAATTTGATACTATATGCACTACATGCCCTACTAACAAAGAATCTGAAAAAGAGTTTAACTGGGTCTTAGAAAAGGTTTTGGTACCCATTCATTCTCTTCTTCCTTACAAACATTCTGTGTGGTATGATTTCTGAATTATACATGAGGAAATCTTTGGAATTTATTTATTCAGACACTTACCCATTCGCACAAGGACTTGAAACACCCACGATCTACATGGTTCTCCACGGAACACAGGTCTGCTTCCCAATCTCCAATCTCCATAACTAGCCTTGCATTTAAAGTATGGATCATGTTTGAAATAGGACAAATCCTGTGTTCCACGAAGCAAGATAGAATATAAAGGTAGCATCTGAGGTCACTGTTGACATTTTCTACGTGCATGTTATCCTGTTGGTACTTTTTCTCTCATTTCTCAATGTTAGATACAAATGGGGATGGAGAAAGTTCAACTACCCCTATGTGCAGATGACATGATTCTATACATAGGAGATCCAAAAGATTCCACTAAGAGACTCTCAAAACTCATAGTAGAGTTTGGTAACGTGGCAGGATAGAAAATCAACAGCCTTTTTATACACCAACAATGTCATGGCTGAGAAAGAACCTCTATGACCAAACCTGTTCAAGTAGCTACCAAGAAAATAAAGGACCTTGGAATAAATTTAACCAAGGAGGTCCAATATCTGAGAATCACAAAAGATTAAACAAAAGAATAGAAGAAAACAAAAAAATTGAGATGCTTCTGCACTACAAAAGAAACACTCAGCAAAATGAAAAAGCAAATAACAGAATGGGCAGAATTATCTTCAAAGTATGCAACTTATAATGGATTAAGTACCAGAAACTTTCAAGAAACTCAACAACAGCAAAACAAACCACCCATCAAGAAATAAGCAAGGGACTTCAACAGACATATTTCAAGAAAGGAAATCTAAATGGCCAACAAACACATGCAAAAATGCTCAGGATCACTAGCCATCAGGGAAATGCAAATCAATACTACAATGGCCTTCAGGATGTGGGGGAAAGACACCCTAATCCACTGCTGGTAGGAATGTAAACTGCTATAGCCACTGTGGAAGACAGTATGGAGATACCTCAGAAATCTGAAGATAGATGTACCATATGAGCCAGCCACTCCAGCCCTGGGAATATACAAAAGGGAAATGAAATCAACATACAAACAGTGATCTCTGCCCTCATATTTACTACAGCTAATTACAAGAGCAAAGATAGGCAAGCAACCAAAATGCACATCACCTGAAGACTGAATAATGACATTATGGGCTATGTACACCATATATGCATGTACAGACAGCACAGCCTGGCCATTCTGCATCCTGCTGCAATGAGCATAGGCCTGTGAAAACCTCTGCCTACATAATGATTCGTTTCCTTCAATATGTTACCAGTACTGTGTACATCCATATAGTTTTCCATGTTGACAGGACTTGCTTCACATGACAAACTGTATTGCTATACATGTATATATTAAGGAATACAGATACCAGATCAATAAACCCAATTTTACCTTCAAACACTAGAACAGAAAAGTAAATCTTAAGAAACTGGAAGGAGGAAAAATACACAAACTGAAATAAATCCAACAGAATAGAAAATATCACAACAGAAATTCAGTGAGACCAAAATACTATTCTTGAACACTCAATGACATGGACAAAATGTTTATCCGCAGGAAACAAGGGAGAAAAGGGAACAGACTCAAGTGACTTCACAACAGAAACGACAGAGAGGACACGATTACCTACCTTACCAAAATAATAATCAGAAAACACTATGGAAAAGCCAAGGCACAAGGATTTGGTCAATGTTGATACAGTGTGGACTGATTGTCAGAAAGACACAAACCACTAAAACTGAATACAGTAAAACAAGAAACCCTAAATACACTTATACTTTGAAAAGAGACTGCAGTAGCAGGGAAACAAAAATAAACAAACAAAAAACATGAAGAAAAGTCCAGGACCAAATGGCTCTACTGGTGAGAACTCCCATTTAAAAGATAATTATAATCTGTTCTTTTCACACCCTTCCAAAAAGGAGATGAAGAGGAAAATCCTTCCATTTTATTCCATCAGACCAGCATTATCTCAACATCCAAAACAAGCACACATCACAAAGAAAATGGCACACAAATATCCGTCATGAATGTGTCACATGCCTCAACAAAATATTACCAAATGCCATCTGGAAGCACGACCAAAACTTAGCACACTGTGTGCAACTGAGAGTTACTCTGGGAATGCAAGGACGGCTACCATACATAAGCAATTTATCCCAGAACAGAACAAACATGGGAAAAACCCACAGCGTATCCCGATAAACACAGAAAACCTATTTCACAAAACCTTCATTACTTTTGCGGTATTAAAAACAAATCATCAAATTAGGAACGCAAGGTACACCTCGGCCTGACAAGGCTCTTTCATGAAAAACCCACAGAGCGCTAATATCACACCCAATGCCAGGAACCCGAAACTGTCCTCCTAGACCAGGACACAGACACGCACTTTCACTCTCCTTCCTCCCGACAACAGTCTCAGAGATCTAGAGCAGGGTGGCTGGGCCCTCAAAAAGCAAACAGACGGGAACATGGGGCAGTTCCAGGAGATGGTGCCACCTCTGCTCTCGCACAGCTGCTCGCACCCTGGGGACCCTTCCAGAATGTCCGCACTGCATGACCGCGACTCCACCCGCACCTTCGGGACCAAGAGCAACAGGCACGCCGGCACCCAAGACCCCAGCGGGAATCCGCAACAGCCACGCGTCACTCACCTCCAAGGGGGCCCAGTCTGCAGGCGGGATAGAGGCCTGCCAAAGCCGTTGCTTCTGGAAGGGGCCGAAGAAGAGAAACGCTCCTGGGAAATGGCTCGGCAGCCTCGGACACGCAGCCTTTCCAGATCCCGGCCTGACCCTGGGGCTGCTGGGTCTCCCTCAGGCTTGGCCACCAGCGTCGAGGATGGCTCCTCACCTCATAGCTTGTGCAGTCTCTCGGGCAGCAGCAGACGCAGGCGCTGACTCCTACCTATGCGCCAAGCTCAGAGGCGGCCATGCCAGAGGGTGCACTTCCGGGTCAAAGTGCAGGACGCACGCGCAGGCCCCAGTGGCCGTTGCCATGGCACTACAGAACGCATCTGTGCATTTCAGCATCAAGGGACAGAAGCCCCAGGGCTACTTCAGTCCCGCTGCTCCAGACTTTGACCCAGAGAGGCAGCTGCTGATTGCCCAGGTTCTCTGGATCCTGCCTCCCTGCCGCTCGGAGTCCTGAATGGAGCTCCTGCCTCCTGGCTTCTGCCTGGCCCAGCGCTGGCCATCAAAGCCACGTGGGGAGAGAAGCAGTGCAGGGGCCATCGCAAGCACTGTTCTCTCTCTGAGTGATAGTCCATATCGGGGTTCACCCCTCAGGTGTCTACAAAGGCCAGCACTGGGACAGGCTGAAGCAGAACCCAGGGACTTTTTATCTCGTGCTCCATTCTGGGTTCAGGGGCGTAAGTCCTTGGGCCATCTCCCTTCGCTTTCCCAGGCGTGTTAGCAGACAGCTGGATCCCAGGGGTAAAGGCTTCCTGGAAGGGCCGGCACTGTGGGGTAGTGGGTCAAGCTACCACCCGCAGTGCCGGCATCCCATGACGCCAGTTCGAGTCCTGGCTGTTCCACTTCCAATGCAGTTCTCTGCTGTGGTCTGGGAAGGCAGTAAAAAATGCCCCAAGTCCTAGTGCCTCTGCACCCATGAAGAGACCCCAGGGAGGCTCCTGGCTCCTGGCTTCAGATACTCAGCTCTGCCCACTGCAGCCAATTTGGTAGTAGACCAGCAGATGGAAGACTCCTTCCCTCTCTCTCTCTTTCCTCCCTCCACCTTCAACTTTCACAATAACTAATTATACTCAACCATCCAGTGATCTAATACCCAAGGAATGACAAATTAAAATGACAACCTGGAGAAAGAGTGCCTTGGATGACAGCACAGAGTCAGGTCCCCAAAGCACCAGACTACGCATTATTTTTGGTCAGTGTTCATTTAAATATTTTTAAATGAAAGTAAAGTAAGATTATTTCATCTGGAATCCCAGTTTTAGGCTTTTTGCTGCTTTGTGCCTCTGACTTCCAGCAGGGTGAGTCTTCCCCATGGAAGGTATGGGAATAGAAATCCATCTGCCATAAGGGCTGTCCTGTTACTTTCCTCAACACATGCACTTGCCCACAGGTTAAGACAAACTGGCGCTAAAGAGAAAACAGAGTATCGGGCCACAGTTCCCCCCAGCTGCTCCCCACAATCACGCCCTTTCCTGCACACACATCCACATTTTTAATAAGGACAAAGACTACATAAACAGAACGTTTGGTGTACCAGGTACTACCGCAAGTACCTAAACTTATTTATATTCACAACAAATGGATGAAGAAACCACGATTATCTCCATTTTGAGGAAGAGGCAGAGAAGGATGAAAGATGCCATATAACTCCCCTAGAAACAGGTCAAGCCACAGACTGACCTCAATTCAGACTAACACCAACTCAGGTCCTTTCCATAATGCCACAGGCCCTCTGCTCACTTCTGATCCAAACCTGAAACACGTTAACCAGAGTGATGAGAAAAGTCCTCTAAGTAACCCTTGTCTCCACTGAAAGTGAGGATTAAGGATGTAATATACTGGTCCATTTTACCACTGCATCTCTCTCTCTGTGATGGGGGCTCGGGCAGGGGATAAGAACTCCCTGAATATGCACTCTCTCTGCCCAATGATCTGAAATAGAAGTTAGAGGAAACATGTAGAGAGGCATTGCTTCCCTATGCAACTGTGTTCTTAACGCTGCATTTTTGCCTGTCTCCTTCTCCTAAAGGCCACGTGCAGGAGATATCCTGGCTGACAGTCTGTAAGGCAGGTTTTGGAAGACAGTTTCCTTGTTCTAACAAGTAATCTGATGTTCCTAAGATGCTACTGTACCTATTAAAAAGAAAATGGGGGAAAGAAAGTAAATGCGTGGCATTTCTTAATGAGCACTATACTTCATGTGTTGTACTATGCGAATTAATGGTAAAACTAGTACTGAAGCAGTACTTTATACTTTATGTATCTGCGTGGGTGCAAACTGTTGATATCTTTACTTAGTATATATTAAGTTGATCTTCTGTATATAAAACTAATTGGAAATGAATCTTGATGAAGAATGGGATGGGAGAGGGGGTGGGAGATGGGATGGCTGTGGGTGGGAGGGAGGTTATGGGGGGGAAAGCCTCTATAATCCAAAAGCTGCACTTTTGAAATTTATATTTGTTAAATACAAATTTAAAACATATACATAAACAAAGCTCAAAGCATCGCAACGACAGACTGCAAGACACAGAACAGGGCAGTTACAATCAAAACAGCATGGTATAAGCAAAAAATTGACATATAGACCAATGGAACAGAAAAGAAACTCCAGAAATCTGTGCACACATCTACAAACAAATGCTATTGGACAAATGGGCTAAAGATCAATCCCAGGTGCAAAGGGCAGTCTCTTCAAAAAATGGTCCTGGGAAAACTGGACCTCCACATGCAGAACTATGAAAGAAGACCCATGCCTTACACCTTATACAAAAACCAATTAAAAATACTTCAAGGAACAAAATCTAAAACTCAATCTCATCAAACTACTAGAGAACATTGGGGAAAACCGAAAGGTATTGGCATAGGCAAAGATTTCTGGGGAAAAAGATCCCAGAAGCACAAGCAATAAAAGCAGAGACAAATATGATTCCATCAAGCCAAGGAGCTTCTGCGCTACAAAAGAAACACTCAGCAAAGTGAAACGGCAACTGAAAGAATGGGAGAAAATACTTCCAAGCTATGAAACTGATAAAAGATTAATATCCAGAATCCATAAAGAGTTCAAGGAACTCAACAACCACAAAACAAAAAATCCAGTTTAGAAATGGGAAAAGGACTTGAACATGCATTTTTTCAAGTGAGGACATTCATATGGCCAACAGACACTTGAAAAAATGCTCAAGATCACAAACCATCACAGAATTGCAAATCCAAATGACAATGAGGTTTCACTGCACAACAGTTAGAATGGCTCACATACAGAAATCAACAAACAATAAATGCTACTGAGGATGTGACAACTATGGGAACGTAATCCACTGTTGGTGGGAACATAAACTGGTGAAGCCATTGTGGAAGCAAGCAGAGATACCTCAGAAAGCTGGAAATAAATCTACTATATGACTCAGCAATCCATCTCAAGGTGATTTACCCCTAGGAAATGAAATCAGCATATTTGAAAGGATTATTTGCACCTCCAAGTTTAGCACAGCTCAGTTCACAATAGCTAAGACATGGAATCAACCCTGATGTCCATGAACTGATAAATGGATAAAGAAATCATGGTCTATATACACTAGGTAACACAACCCATTGGGGATTACAGAGATGCTGTCTTTAGCAACAAAATGGATATAATTGGAAACCAGTATATTTAGTGAAATAAGGCATTCTGAAAGGACAAATACCATATGTTACCCTGATTTGTGGTAACCAATAGAGACCTAAAGGGTAATGGGTAGGAGGGAAACTGACATTCTGTGATAGATGATTTTCTACAGTGTTTTTTTTTTTTTATACTGTTCTCTACTTATTGTATGGCTAAACATATGAGTATATAGTTAATTGAAAATAGATAATTATTAAGAATTAAGAGTGGTAACAAGGCCAGTGCTGTGGCTCAATAGGCTAATCCTCCGCCTTGCGGTGCTGACATGCTGGGTTCTATTCCCAGTCGGGGCACTGGATTCTGTCCCGGTTGCCCCTCTTCCAGGCCAGCTCTCTGCTGTGGCCCGGGAGTGCAGTGGAGGATGGCCCAAGTGCTTGGGCCCTGCACCCGCATGGGAGACCAGGAGAAGCACCTGGCTCCTGCCTTCAGATCAGCACGGTGCGCTGGTCGCAGTGCGCCAGCTGCGGCGGCCATTGGAGGGTGAACCAACGGCAAAGGAAGACCTTTCTCTCTGTCTCTCTCTCTCACTGTCCATTCTGCTTGTCAAAAATTTTTTTAAAAAAAGAGTAGTAACAAAAGAGGAAATGAGCAGAAGGGTTTGAGAGCAGGATGGAGGGATTGTAGCATGGGATGAAGTATCAGTATGTTTTGACTCTGTATAGAAGAAATGCATGAAATTTGTATACCTGACATAAAATTTGAAAAAAATAGATAATTCTGTAACCAGACTAACATAACAAAAGAGAAAAACTCTACAGTAAGTGAAATTACAGATGAAAAAGCAGACATAATAACCAACATCACTGAAATACAAGGCTTCAAAAGAAATTGCTATTCAATATCATATGCTAAAAAATTGGAAAAAACAGGAAGAAATGGAGAAATTCCTCCATAACACATACAGGTAAACTACTAAGATTAAACCCAGAAGACACAGACATCTGAAAAAGACCCTTTAAAGTCAGTGAGATTGAAGCAGTAATTAAAAGTTTTCCAGCAAACTCCAGGCACTAAACTCCAGCAATGAAAACTGCTTGCATTACAACTGAATTCAATAAAACATTTCAAAAGGCACTTCAACACTTCTCAAACTGCTTCAAAATACTGAATAACACTGAATTTTGGCAAACACTTTTTATGAGGCCAGCATTCCTTTGATGCCAGGAACTACAAAAGACACGAAATGCATAGAAAATTGCCACCCTATATCCTTAATGAAACAGGTGAAAACATTCTCAATAAAATTCTAGCCAAAATAAAAACTCCAAAATCACATGGTAAAGCTCATATATTACCTTCAATTGGAATTTATCCCAGAAATGCCATGGTGGTTCCACATTTGCAAATCAATAAACATAAATAGATCAAAATCAAGAAAGAATAAAACCATACTGTCAGGGACAGTGCTGTGTTCTAGCAGGTTAAAGACACGATACGCAGTGCCAGCATCCCATATGGGTGCCAATTCGAGTCCTGACTGCTCCTCTTCCCATGCAGCTCCCTCCTAATGTGCCTGGGAATGTGGCACAGGATGCCCCAAGTCACTGGACCACTGAAACCACTTGAGAGACCAGGAAAAAGGTCCTGGATCCTGACTTTGTATTGGCTCAGTTTGGTCATCACAGCCATTGGGGAGTTAACTAGCAAATAGAAGACCTCTCTCTTTCTTTGCCTTTCTTTTTCTCTCTCTTTGTTTCTAACTCTCTCTGCAACTCTTTGATTAAGCTTCGTAGAACTTCCTTCTCTCTCTTACTTGCTTTCCTCTAAGGTGTGTTCCAATCTTCACAACTTTGAGGTGAATGCATGCATATAGCAGTACCAAGAGGGAGTTAATGCTCTGAAGTGCCTGATTGTCAACAAGACATCCACTAATGGAAATAATGCATGTGAAAGAAAAGTCAACACAACACTTTCCTTGTGAGAGAGAAAAATGAACTGGGCTGGGCTACCTTCCATGGAGTTTTCACTAATCTAGCCGGGGTATCCAACACATGTACAGACAGAGCTGAAGAAAAGTTTAAAGGAAGAGAAAATATACAAATCCAAAAAGGGAATATTTTAATGTGAAAATAAACTTACGTTAAAACAGAGTCAAGAGATCTTCCTGCTTTGCAAACTATTTGGCTTAAAGAACAGCCATATTTAAAATGTGATTCCATTAATTTTAAATCAGTGTACATTCTTCAGACTACCATTTTGTTTACAAGAGTACTGGTATAAATAACAGTGCAGTCATCATTATTTTCCCTCTGGCATCTAATAAATAAATGACTGGCATTTACCCCACAGCATGGGATGCAAGATGTGTACATGGATGTTGAATAAAGCTTTATGCACTGATTTAAATTAACTGTGGACAGCCAGGTTTAAGTTCTTAAATATTTTCAAGGCTCTAAGCCATATATTTATTAATTTGCATTCTAGAGTGAAGACTGGTATCTGAATATATGAGAGTAGTTTTCAGCAGAGATTTGTAACAGGATTAATGAGAGCTGTGAACTGGAGTGGTGGTGGGGGAGTGTGAGTTGGGATAATATAAATGCAACATGCTCTGGAACATGCTGATGTGGGCAAATCATGCTAAACAGCTAGCTCTGGTCCAGTCCCATGCTTTCAGCAAACTATAATTTCTTATAGCGAAGCAGGATTCCCTATGATGTTCACCTAACTAGAAAAGCAGCAGGCAAGACAGTGCCATTGCTTCTTGAAACCATGACACTGATCCCTGTCTTCACAAAGGGCACGGAGAATTCCACCACTTCAGAACGCTCCTCATTGATGTTGTCGAGCCCACTGCCAGGACCGCTTTGTGGTAACCACCTGGAGGTAAGGCATAAAAAGAATGGCACCTTTACATGTTCTTCCCAACACTTCTGACCACAGGCCCCTGTCAGAATGGGAGGCCGGGGTGGAAAGGTGACTTACTTCCCCCAATCACTCCAATCCACATATTGTTGACATTTTTGTCATGCTTCCCTTTGGTCACCAGGTAGAAGTCATAGGTAAACTTGACCATCCAGGAGAGCTTCTTCAGGATACCAATGCAGAACCCCTTGCAGCATTTCTTAAAGTTCATCCCCTTGTTAGCTGAATTGCTGCAAAGAAAATCCCAAGACCATGGGCTGTTAGTACTGGAAGACTTGTCTAGTCATTAGCTATACTCTTCTACTAGCTTTGCGAAGTTGAAGTTCAAGAAGGGAAGTAACTTTTCCATGGACGCACACTGAGCTCATGGCGGCCAGAGGAGCAAGTGTCTTTAATTATAGCGGTTACTAGCACAATAGCTAATGTTTACTGAGAAGTTACTACACTGCAGTTAGGCACTGCACTAAATGCTTTATACCATTTGCTGGATTGAGCTCCCTGATGTTTCTCCAAATTAGGTAGCATTTGTACCTCTACACAACAGGCAAGAGTTACTAACTCTTATTTTTAAACATTTCTAACAAATTCAACTTCTTTTTTTATTTGACAGATTGAGGTAGGCAGTGAGAGAGAGACAGATAGAAAGGTCTTCCTTCTGTTGGTTCACCCCGCAATGGCCGCTATGGCTGGAGCTATGCTGATCCGAAGCCAGGAGCCACGTGCTTCCCCCTGGCCTTCCATGCAGGTGCAGGGCCCAAGCACTTGGGCCATCCTCCACTGCCTTCCGGGCCACAGCAGAGAGCTGGACTGGAAGAGGAGCAACCGGGACTAGAACTGGCACCCATATGGGATGCAGGTGCTGCAGGGGAAGGATTAACAAAGTGAGCCATGGCACCAGCCCCCACATACAACTTCATTAAACCAGAGTTTAGAAATCTGATCTAAGTTGAGTCATAAAAACTTATTGGAAAATGGAAGAGAAGAAGGTGTGAAATTCTCAAGTAAAGTAAGGTTTTGCTTCATCCTCTAAGTACGGAGGCCTGAAACCAAAGGGAAGAACTGGAAGTGCCTAGATAACTCCTACGATCATGGGGTTCTACCCCATGCCCGAGTCCACAGAATTAACTTCTCACACTAGGCCCGACTATCCATGAAGGCTCATTCGTACTATTTTTTCTTCCTAACAACATGGCTTGATGCACAAAAGGTCAAACTTTTCAAGAGTAATATCCAGGACTGGGGGAAAAATCGCCATTAAAACAGAGACCATATTGCCAGTGGAAAGCCTATCTCCTGAGCTGCCAGGGTCAACCTCACTGTTTTCTACCAGGCACCCTGCTGTACTCTCCCCACCAACTCCTAGAAAAGAACACCCACATGAATCAGAAACATCTTTGGTAAGGAAGGAAATGATGGTCTTCCCCACTGACAGCAGAAAGTCTTAGACAAGCAGGCAGGAAGACCACAGCCTCTTCAGGGAACAAACTTGCTTACACTGGAACATCCCAGTAGCTCTACCCTCTACTTGAATCACACATGCTACAATGTAGATGCTCCATCTGTAACCTTACATTTTGAGCACAATCACACACAGGACTATCGTCTAAGCACTAAAATAATGTTTGAAGACACTCAACTTCATAGTAGGTAAGTACATTTCTATCTCTTAGTTTAAAAAAGAGGTTATATAATACTATAAATAATAATCACAGCTATGTAAAAACTAATGAGTTTACGAAATTACTGGAGGAAAAAATAATGAGAAGCACAGCTATTTTTAATGGTAGAAAATGATTTTTGCCTTTTCATATTAGGATTTTTCCATCAAATTCTCCAGTTAATATGGACTACATATATCATATATAATTTGTTATACACACATAATCGAGTCAGAGAGGTTTATTTATAGCTACATCCATGAATGTGGACAGACTTGAAAATATAACTGAGTAGCAGAAGTAGGTTGAAAATGCCACCTTTTCCCTGGAGCTCTCCTTTATTCCAGAATCACCAACCACCGACCTTCCTCACCACCACAGTCATGCTGCCCTTGAGTTTGCCTCAACCACTCTGCTTCTACAGCCATGATCACCATGTAGACTTTGAGCTCTAGCCTCCAGGGAGATGACCCCAGATCTGGGGTACCACCCTTGTATATATTCCATGTGATAACCACTGGATTCAATACCTAAATTGGTTTTGGAGACTAATATGGGCCTCCAAGACCCCAGAATCTCCCAGAGGCTAGAAAGGGCAGGTTTTTCCCTGGAAAAATCAGTACCAAGTAAATACAGTCATGTTGTCCAACAGGAATTATTTTTGTAACCAATTAGCCTGACTCAAAATGCTACATTTAGGAAATTTAATTGCTTTAACCTATGTTAATGTTGGGATTCATGGATTCTAATTTTGTATTGCTCCCACGGAAGTCAAAGGCTTTAATTCACCTCTATACATAGTAAACTTCTCATGTTCTCAAGCAGAAAAGGCAAAGTCACAAGCTGCCCCTCCGTACAGGAACAACAACAACAAAATTTGAGCTTGTACCTGAGACGCTGTTCACAGTGTTCAGTAAAAATATCAATTCTTTCATAGGGAGTCATTGATTTTTGGCTTATGTACTTCATAGTCATGCAAACTGGGATGTGGACATCTGCTTGGTTTCAGCTCTAGGCCTTCTGATTTTCAAAGACTGTAAACTCCTGCTATCGACTATGAAGAAGAGACTACACTCATGGGCCATAATGAAGCACACAGGGTGTTGTCCCACAGATGTTATGCTCCTTGCTTTCTTCACGCGGTCAAGCTTGGCTCCCAACACCCACTGAAATCAGAATGGCCCTTGGTAACAAACCTGCAATGTCCCCTCCATCCTCCTCCAGCCCATGACTTCCCTGCACAGTCCCCTCCAACCTCCACCAACCCGTGACTCTCCAGCAGGGATGCAACACTGGCATGCTGTCAGTGGTTCAAACTCCACCTCTACAGCATCAGGAAATCATTCCCAAGCTGTGTCGACCCCCAGTCTGGGAAATACAGAGGAGGGGGGACGTGCCAGGGAGGGAACGGACAGAAAAATGTTTAAAACCAGGATAAGCACCTGGCTCCTGCCTTCGGATCAGCATGGTGCACCGGCTGCAGAGCGCCGGCTGCGGCGGCCATAGGAGGGTGAACCAACGGCAAAGGAAGACCTCTCTCTCTCTCTCTCTCTCTCACTGTCCACTCTGCTTGTCAAAAAAAAAAAAAGAAATCCTTTAAGGAGACTTTAAGGAGAGACTTTTTAGGATGCTGGGGGATGACTGAGCACCATGGTTAAGAACACAGCTGGAGTCAGCCATACCTCTGGATGGCTTCAGCCATGTTCTCCAACCTGCCCATAACTAAACTGTATCAACTGTAAATGGCAAACGCCCTCACCTCATATGGCTGTGAGAATTTAATGCATGTAAACTTAGTGCATCTCTAGGCAATCATAAACATAAGCCCATTGCTAACACTACAGCTATCACAACAGTGTGTTCTGTGTTACGTTTTGTAGTACAGATGCTGTTGTGATCAGTGACTTGCACTATGTGACAGGCGTGGGCATGTCCAGACCACAGCCTCCCTGGCACTCACTTGATTTTGATGAACTTCCGACACGGCACCGTGTTCAGCACACAGGCCTCAGTCAGCGGGTTGATGTCTTCCACGATGACGAAGGGGGCCTCCTCCAGGGTGATGATGCTCAGGTGGTTGTGATCCAGCTCACAGTCAGAGAAGGACTTGTACCGGGGCCTCACCGTGGGCCTCGGGCTCAGGGTCTGGTTCTCCCACTTACCCACCTGCACCACAAACACAGAGATACACCAGTGCTGCCTTGTGCCTCTGACTTCTGGCAGGGCAAGTCCTTCCCACGGAAGGCGTGGGAGCAGAAATCCATCTGCCGTAAGAGCTGTCCTCTTACTTTCCTAAACATGTGCTCTTGCTCACAGGTTAAGACAAACTGGGGCTAATGAGAAAACAGAGTATTGCGTCGCAGTTCCCCCCAGCTCCTCCACAGAGGAACTGAACATGCATGTCTGGGAGTGGCACCAAAGCATGATGTCCTGCCAGAGCTCATTGTCACGGATGTGACGGAAAAAGCGTAGACTTCTGAAAAACTCAGCAAGGTCTATATCCAGCCCTCCAAAAAGGATGCGGGTGTCCCAGGAAGTACCTAACTGTTGCACCAAATGCCTGCTACGAAAAAATTGGTTTTGGTATAAAAAATTTTGACATGGATACCTACATGAGAGGTCTTGAAAAAACTTAATGAAAACGTCTATTATTAAAAAAAACCTACGTTGTGGAATTCAAACATTTTTGCAACAAAATCAAGTCATCTTTGAATTCCATTTTCTAGGAGTTCATTGAAGTACCTTCGTTCTAACTGAAATACTCTAGGCACACGCTTCATCACTGACAGCTTCGTTTTCCCAGCTGTAAAATGTACACAATCCCACCTTCTTCCTAAGAACATCATGACAAATAAATAAGGCAGTGCTTAGCGTACATCAGGACCTGTCAAAACAGAATCAATTGTGCTCCCTCTGAGCTGCTTGAGCGTCTTGGTGAAAGTGAATTGAAGGCTGTGGGCTGTATTTTTATTTTGACTGGCAGATTTAGACAGTGAGAGAGAGAGACAGAGAGAGAGGCCATCCTTTTCCATTGGTTCACCCCCCAAGTGGCCACTACAGCTGGCATGCTGCGGCTGGCGCGCTGCGCCAATCTGAAGCCAGGAGCCAGGTGTTTCCTCCTGGTCTCCCATATGGGTGCAGGGCCCAAGGACTTGGGCCATCCTTCACTACGTTACCGGGACACAACAGGGAGCTGGACTGGAAGAGGAGCAACCGGGACAGAACCAGCACCCCAATCAGGACTAGAACCCTGTGTGCCAGCACTGCAGGCAGAGGATTAGCCTAGTGAGCCGTGGTGCCAGCTGGCTGTTTGTTTTAAACCATAATTTTTTTGACAGCTTATTGGCACTGCTCACACACACTGAGAATAAGCTGCCCTGACTAGCGCCGGCTCCTTCCTCCTCCTGCTCCTGCTCCCACACGTGATCACTTGATACCGCAGGTCAGTGCTGTGTTTGTGACAATAAACTCCAGGGAAGCACCTCGTCTGAAAAGCTAAGTGCCAAGTCCATGCTCATCTGGGTGGCTGTGACCCCTCCCCACCCCTCCAGTAACATCAGCATCACATGAAATGAATGGTGGACAAGCAGGGCACCAGGAGTCTGAATCTGAAGGTGCTTTCCAATTCTGCAGGGTGCTTCTGTTAACTGAGCTACAGTAACTGTGTCATAGCCACAAAACCCGACCTGCCTGGCACACTAGGCTCCTAAATCCCCAAGGCAACATAAACTAAGGCAAACATAAACTAAGGTTGTGCAGCCAGCACAACCTTTGATGATGTCACTGACCACATGACACAGAGCACTTCACAGCAAAATTCCAGCCAAAGCTGGTCTGGGTCAGATCAGTGCAGCTCCAGCCATTGTAGCCAACTGGGGATTGACCCAGCAGATAGGAGCCCTCTCTCTCTCTCTCTCTTTCTCTTTCTCTCTCTGCCTGTCCTTTTCTCTTTGTGTACCTCTGACTTTCAAAAAATAAATAAATAAATAAATTTTTTTAAGAAAGCTAATATAGAGGGCTGCTATTTGGTGAATTGGTTGCAACATGGCTTGGGACACCCACATCCCATATCAGAATGCTTGGGTTCAATTCCCAGCCCGAGCTCCCAATTCCAGCTTCCTATCAATGCAGACCTTTGGAGGCAGCAGGTGATGGCTCAAGTACCTGGCAACTGATACCCATGTGGGAGCCCTGGATCGAGGTCCCAGATCCTGTATTCGCCTAGGTCAAAATCATAGCTCTATGAGGAGTTATCATTGTATATTCATTCAGTAAACATTATTAAGTGTCCACAGTATAACAAGTACTGGCCTACAAAGATATAATGAGTAAGGTCCCTGGAGTTCATCCTCATCCTCATCAACAACATCTTATTATTGTCATGATCATTATTATCGATAGAGAACCTAGAAAGAAAGAGGACTGGTGTAGTGGACCCAACACATATAATTCTAGAAGAAAGAAAATGTTTTCTCTTATCCTGTCTTTGCTATTAATTATATTAATTGGTGAAAAACTAGCCCTGTGTGTTTGGGCTCAAATTCACCATCTATAATACAGCACAGAAAAGAAAATTGCACTTTTGATGTTGCAAGACTACTTAAAATAATGTATTAAAATTCACGTTATTTTTATAAATTTGAGTTGAATTTTCTGAATTAGCTACTTAAAAATATTTCAGACCAGAGTTACTGTCATCAGTCACTTGTATTCTAATATTTACCTGAATAGGAAAAAAAGTTATAATCACTGTTTAATACCCTAGGGACTATGATGATGACACATAAACACTCCTAGTCCTCTTCTGTACAAAAAAGAAAAATCTTTGAAAAATTATTGTCTTAACTGGTCTCTAGCATCTTTTTCTTCTCTGCCATCATGAAATTTAAATCCAAATGACAACACCAGTTTGTTAGATGAGAAAGATGACACATGGAACATTTCAGAATTTAACAAGATTTTGGATCTTAATTCCCCAAATCTTGCTTTGGGTACTACTTTGACCATCAGATAAAAACTCTCATGAAGACAAGAAATGTAGCTTGCCTGGGACTATACCCACACCCATGTGGATACAGTGTTCCATTCTTTGTGTCAACAAACACTTCCTCTATGCCCTCACACACATGATCACTGTGTGGCCATCTCCTGACTATCCTGAGAAACAATGACACAGGCAGCCACATGCCCTATCTCTTAGCTAACTGAGGATGTCATCCCACGCCTGAGGGAAAAACAGCTTCCCCAAGAGCCTGGGGTTGCTGGTAGGAGATAACATAAAAAGTTGTCTTTTAGTCATTATTCTTTGACTCACAGGTTATTTAAAAGTGTTGTTTATTGTGTTAACAATGGAAAATTTTCCAGAAATCTTTGTCATTCAATTATAGCTCTCATGTATTCCTTGAAGCACTAAGTAAATCCTTTTAAATTTATTAAAACTTCCTTCATGACCTAAAGAATTACATCCATATATATTTTCTGAGTGCTTTCAAAACATGTGTGATCTGTTATTGATTTCAGTGTTCTACATATGTGTATTAAGTCAACTAGTTTGTGATGTCTTTAAGACTGTTTCCATACCAACTTTTATCTGCTTGCTCTACTGATTACTGAGATAAGAATAATGAAATCTCCCATTCCAGTTATGGATTTTTTTCAGATAAACCTTGCAGTTCTATCAACTTTTGCTTCAGCATCTTGAAGCTGTGTTACTAGGTCTATAAATACTTAGATTGATGTCTTACTGATGGATCAAAGCATTTATCATCATGAATTGACTTTCTTTATCATTGAAAATATCCCATGATCCTAAAAGTACTCCATGATCTGTGTTGCTAATGTAGGTAGTCCAGTTTTGTAGATGACTAATGTGTATTTCTTTCTCCATATTTCAATTTTCAAGCTATTACATTCAAACTGAATTTCACTTACGGAGCCTATACTTGGGTCTTGTTTTTTGATTCAATGTTATAATCTCTCTGCCTTGTAATTGAGTTCCTTATACCATTTACATTTAATGTAATTAATGAAATAGCTAAGCTTAAATTAATCTCCTAGTTAGGTGTTTTCTATCTGTTCTATGTTCTGTTTTTCCTCTTTATCTGCCTACTTTTGGATCAGTTTCTTTTCCATGATTCCATTTTATTTCTTTTACGGGTTAATTATATCCCCATTTATTTACCTTTAGTGATTTCTTTAGGTTTCATTGTATATATTTTAAATTTATCACATTTATCTTCAAGTGATATTGCACCAATGCCAAATGGTGTATTTCCATTTCACTCTCCCTACAGTTGTACTACAGTTGCCACACATTTAAATTTAAAAAGCTATAAACTGTATGCTACATGTTTAGTATTTTTGCTGTAAAAAAGTCATTTATCTTTTAAAGTGACTAAACAGTTTAAAAATCTGTATACATGGCCGGCGCCGCGGCTCACTAGGCTAATCCTCCGCCTAGCGGTGCCGGCACACCAGGTTCTAGTCCCGGTCGGGGTGCCGGATTCTGTCCCAGTTGCCCTTCTTCCAAGCCAGCTCTCTGCTGTGGCCAGGGAGTGCAGTGAAGGATGGCCCAGGTGCTTGGGCCCTGCACCCCAGGGGAGATCAGGAAAAGCACCTGGCTCCTGGCTCCTGCCATCGGATCAGCGCGGTGCGCCGGCCACAGCGCACCGGCGGTGCCGGCCATTGGAGGGTGAACCAACGGCAAAGGAAGACCTTTCTCTCTGTCTCTCTCTCTCACTGTCCACTCTGCCTGTCAAAAAAAATCTGTATACATTTAACCATGTAGCTTTCAATTCTCATGTTTTCATCTTTTGTGTTGATTCAAATACCCACTTAGTAACATTGTCTTTCTCCCTAAAGGACTTTTTCTAATATTTCTGGTAGTGTGGATCTGCTGGTGATGAATTATTTCTGTGATCCTATGTCTAGAATCTTTATTTCACTCTCACACTGGAAACATACGTTCACTGTGCAAAGAATTCTATGCTGACACTCTTTATCTTTCAGTACTTCAAAGAGTTTCTCCGTTCTCTTGTAGCATATGTTGTTTCTAATGATAAAACTACTGTCAATCTTTTCTTTTAAAAGATTTATGCATTTATTTGAAAGGCAGAGTTGCAGAGATATAGAAGCAGAGAGAGGGGGGGGTCTTCGATTCACTAGTACACCTCCCAAAATTGACACAATGGCTGGAGCTGGGGCAATCCAAAGCCAGGAGCCAGTAATTTTTCTGGGTCTCCCAAGGTGGGGATTTTACCTTAAAACACTAGAACAGAAAAGTAAATCTTAAGAAACTGGAAGGAGGAAAAATATACAAACTGATATAAATCCAACGGAATAGAAAATATCACAACAGAAATTCAGTGAGACCAAAATACTATTCTTGAACACTCAGTGACATGGACAAAATGTTTATCCGCAGGAAAAAAGGGAACAGACTCAAGTGACTTCACAACAGAAACGACAGAGAAGACACGATTACCTACCTTACCAAAATAATAATCAGAAAGCACTATGGAAAAGCCAAGGCACAAGGATTTGGTCAATGTCGATACAGTGTGGACTGATTCTCAGAAAGACACAAACCACTAAAACTGAATACAGTAAAACAAGAAACCCTAAATACACTCATAATTTGAAAAGAGACTGCAGTAGTGGGAAACAAACACACATGAAGAAAATTCCAGGAACAGACGGCTCCACCGGTAAAAACTCCCATTTAAAGGATAATTAAAATCCATTCTTTGCACACCCTTCCAAAAAGGAGATGAAGAGGAAAAACTTTCCTTTTTATTCCATCAGACTAGCGTTATCCTAACATCCAAAACAAGCACACATCATAAAGAAAATGGCACACAAATATCCATCATGAATATGTCACATGCCTCAATAAAATATTACCAAATGCCATCCGGGAGCACAAACAAAGCTTAGCACACTGTGTGCAACTGAGAGTTACTCCGGGAATGCAAGGATGGCTACCATACCAAAGCAATATATCCCAGAACAGAATCCACATGGGAAAAGCCACAAAGTATCCCGATAGACACAGAAAACCTATTTCACAAAACCTTCATTACTTTTGCGGTATTAAAAAAATAAAATCATCAAATTAAGAACAGATGGTACACCTGGGCCTGACAACGGTCTTTCATAAAAAACCCACAGAGTACTAACAGCACACCAAACGCGAGTAACCGGAAACTGCCCTCCTAGACCAGGACACAGACACACATTCTCGCTCTCGTTCCTCCCAACAACACTCTCAGAGGTCTAGAGCAGGGTGGCTGGGCCCTCAAAAAGCAAACAGACGGGAATGTGGGGCAGTTCCGGGAGGAGATGGAGCCACCTCTGCTCTCGCACAGCTGCTCGCACCCTGGGGACCCTTCCAGACCGTCTGCACAGCACAACTGCGACTCCACCGGAGCCTTCGGGACCAAGAGCAACAGGCACGCCGGCACCCAAGACCCCAGCGGGAAGCCGCAACAGCCACACGTCACTCACCTCCAAGGGGGCCCGGTCTGCTGGCGGGATAGAGGTCTGCCAAGGCCGTTGCTTCCGGAAGGGGCTGAAGAAGACAACCGCGCCTGGGAAATAGTGCTGCAGCCTCAGACATGCAGCCTCTCCTGATCCTGGCCTGACCTTGGAGCCGCTGGGTCTCCCTCAGGCTTGGCCAGCAGCGTCGAGCACGGCTCCTCACAGCTTGTGCAGGCTCTTGGGCAGCAGCGGACGCGGTGCTGACTCCCACAAGAGCGCTGGCGGGCAGTCGGGGTATGCATGCGTGCGTGTGCACTTCCGGGTCAAAGTGCAGGACGCAGGCGGGCGCAGTCCCACTGGCCGTCGCCATGGCGCCACGGGACACATCTGCACCCTGCCGCATCCAGCGTCATTCTGATGCCCCAGGCCCGCTTCAGTCAGCTTCTTCTGCTCCGGGTGTGACTCACCCAAGGCGGTGCTCGGCCAAAGCTAGAAGCCCAAAGCTCAAACCCGGTCTCTGCATGAGTGTCAGCCACCCATGTAGCGCATTCACAGGAAGCTGGGTCAGAAGAAGAGGAGCCTGAACTCAAACCAGAAACTCCAGTGAGGGATGCAGGCATCCCACTGCGCCGGATGGCTGCAATGTCCATCTGTTAACCAACGTCTCCCTCAACACTCACTCATGTATCCATTTCACACACAGATCTACTTCCATCTGAAAAGGAAAGGGACAGGGAAAAAAGAAAAAAAAAAAAAGAACATTTGGCTTTCTCCAACACACGTTCTCTATGAACACATTCTCTACCCTGCCCCAGACGTTATCTCCCAGGATCTCTGTGGACAGGAGGGCCCTGCAGGGACAGCGATCCCAACAAGGAAATCTCCTTCAGCCACCAGAGTCACCTTCCCTGCCTCTAGCCCCTGCTCCTCTAGCAGCCAGGTTCAGCCCGTTGTGGAAAAACCCCAGCTGTGTGAGTCACTACAGCCATCCCAAGGGGCCTGCGCAAAATCCAGAGTACAGCTGGAAACAGCTGTCATGAGATCAACTGCCACTGGGAGGGATGGCAGAAAAAAAGGATGAATTCATCATTTATTACCACATGAGCCCCTCTGGCCTCAGAAAAGCTGGTTTTCATTTTCTCTCTCCAACAAAAAGAGTCTTTTCCCATCTTACTTAGGATTCTTCTAATGAGCAAAGCAGCACGTGACTCACCATGGAAGACTCCCTCAGACTAGAATCCAATGGGGGACACCACCACCCCCCAGGCATCTCCTGAAACACAGGAGAAATGAAACTCCATCAGGAGAGGAAAGAATTATCAGGAAGAAGCTATAAATGCAGATACCTCTGACTTGAATAAACTCTTAAAGAAAAAAAAAAAACAGCACCAGGAAACATGAGGCAGCTGAGATCCAGCAGAGAGAGGTCCAGGGCAGAGGTTCCTCTCTGGTTCCTACGTGCCCATGACATCAGGAACACTCTGCAATTAAGGAAGACACGCACAGGGTGTTTCTGTGCACAACTAGAAGGCACTCAGCCTCCGGACTTCTAAGTCCTCCTCCCACGGGTCTCCTCACCCATCAACCTGAGAGGTCCTGAAGAAAACAGGGCTGAGGCCTGGTCCAGGTGCGGAACTGACATGAAGAGCATATGCTTCTCCTCAACAGAAACGTCTGTGTCTGATGGGGATGAGAAGACGGCTCTCCCGGCACTTGGTGCAAAGCAGCCTTGATTTCATGGCTCTGGAAGCAGGAGACACAGGGAAATCGGCGCATTCTCCTCAGCTGCATGACACCCAAATGTCCATCAAGTCCCAGGGTCACACCTCAAATGATGCCATCAACACACCCCCGGGTGCTCAGCCATGGGGTCTTTCAGTCAGCTCCAACATTGACACTGAGGCAGCAGCCCCCCCCCCTTCAGCTATCCAGCCAACCACACAAGGGAGAGGAGGAAGAGCTGCTTGGGAGAGGTCTAGAGGTATTTGCTACACTCACCCACCGCCAGGGACAGACACCCCGTTCCTCAGGCAGAGCACTGTGATTCCAAAGAGCTCCACAAGCTCCCTCCTCCTGAGTGTCGTATTCTCACAGCAGAATTGTGTTTATTTCTCCACAAGTATGAAGCAGTTTCTATGACATCCTGCTGCAAGACCTCGAGGCCGCTGTGGAGCCTGTGTGAGCGGGAAGGAAGTGAGGAAGGCAGGGAGTGGAGAGGAAAGTCTGAGGCAGCTTTGGGGCCAGAGGAGAGCTTCCTTTCACCTCTCAGGTTTAAGATTACACAATTAAAGGGAATTTCATTTAAAAAGAATGCAATCATTATTAAAACTTTTCCAGTTGCCTCAGCTGTCATTATTTCTCATTTCTAAGTGTAAAACAAAAATCTAGAATTTTACAATGTATTCTCTTTTTTCACCAGCAAGATATCAAGGTAATACCTTATACCATATTTTTTTTTTGACAGGCAGAGTGGACAGTGAGAGAGAGAGAGAGAGAGAAAGGTCTTCCTTTGCAGTTGGTTCACCCTCCAATGGCCGCCGCGGCCGGTGCGCTGCTGCCGGCACACCGTGCTGATCCGATGGCAGGAGCCAGGTGTTTCTCCTGGTCTCCCATGGGGTGCAGGGCCCAAGGACTTGGGTAATCCTCCACTACACTCCTGGGCCATAGCGGAGAGCTGGGACAAAATGCAGCGACCCGACCAGGACTAGAACCCGGTGTGCCGGCGCCGCAAGGCAGACGATTAACCTAGTGAGCCATGGCGGCAGCCACCTTATGCCATATTTTACACCATCAACATTCAGTTAGTTGGGTTCAACTGCTTTACCAGCTCCCCAACTAAGTCAAAGCCAGGGCCCTGTCCCGGGCACCCTAGGTGTGACCCTGCCCCTTGCCCGGCTCCCCAGCTTCGGCAGGCAGGGCGAGGGCCCCACCCTGGGCACCCCAGATGCAACCCGGCTCCCCCACGCCTGGGGCCCCAGGCCTTGCAAGCCCTCTAAGTGCCCTGCAATGGCCACCACAGTGGGGACCCCGCCACCTGCCCTGGTCCCAAGCCCCTGCTGGCATCCCAGACGAAGCCATGCCCCCGCCGGGGGCCCCAGCCCCTGCAGCACAGGGAAGGCCCGCAGCCACAGCGAGGGCCCCGCCCTGGGCAACCCAGATGCAACCACGCTCCCCACCCGCATCCCAGCCCCTGCAGGCACCGCGAGATTCCCGCTCTGGGCAACCCAGAGGCGACCCGCACCCTACCCGGGTATCCTGGGAGGGCTCCGCAGGCACAGTGAGGGCAGTTGCAGAAAGGGCCCACCTACCTCCCGGGTCAAAAGCCCCTGCAAGCATGGCGAGGGACCCGCCCTGGGCACCCCGGACGCGAACCCGCCCCCGGCCCGGCAGGTACAGCAAGGGACGCTCAGGCACTGGGAGGGCCCCGCCCTAGGCACCTCACATGCGACCATGTATCCCGCCCGGATCCCCCACCCCTGCAGGCAAGGCGAAACCCGTCCTGAGCACCCCAGACTCGACCACCACTCACCTGGGTCCCAGGTCCCTGCAGGAATGGCGAGAGCCCCGCCCTGGCCACCCCTGAAGGGACCCCGCCTCCTACCTGCGTCCCCACACCTGCAGGCAGGGCGAAGGCCCCGCTCTAGGCACCCAGACACAACCCCGCCCCCTGCCCAGGACCCTAGCCCCTACAGGCATGGCGAGGACCCTCAGGCACAGCAAGGGCCCTCCCCGGGAACGCCAGACGTGACCACGCCCCCCGCCCAGATCCCAGTCCCTGCAGGCATGGGGAGAGCTCCGCCCTGGGCACCCCAGGAACAACACACCCCCGCCTGGGTCCCAAACCCCTGCAGACCAGGCGAGAGCCCCGCCCTGGCCACCCAAGACGCGACCCCGCCCGGATCCCAAGCTCCTGCAGACACAGCGAGACTCCTGCCCTGGGCACCCCAGACGGGACCCCACCCCACCCGCCCGGGTCCCCAGCCCCTGCAGGCACAGTGAGAGCCCTCCCTGGGCACCCCAGACGGGACCCCGCCCTGTCTGCCCGGGTCCCCAGCCCCTGCGGCACATGGGGACCCAAGTCGCCTCCTCCTCCCGCCCGGATCCCCAACCCCCGCAGGCACGATGAGAGCCCTCCCTGGGCACCCCAGACGGGACCCCGCCCCCAGCCCGGGTTCCCAGCACTACAGGCTCGGCGAGGGCCCTGTTCTGGGCACCCCAAAGGCGACCCCACCCCACCTAGGTCCAGAGCCCCTGCAGGAACTCTGAGGACCCCGCGGGTACAGGGAGGGCAGGCGTGCCAATAGCCACGCCCTGGGCATCCCAGGCGCTGCACCACCCTCCCCCCCCCGGGGCCCCAGGACCTGCAGGCACCCCAGAGGCGACCCACCCCCGCCCGAGCACAAACCCCTGCAGGCATGGAAAGAGCCCCGCCCTGGACACGCTATACTCAGCCCCAGCACCCACCTGGATCCCAAGCCCCAGCATGCTAGCCTAGAGGCCTGCCCTGGGCTACCCAGACTTGACCCCGTCCCCTGCTTGGGCCCCCACTGCTGTAGGCAGGGCGAGGGCCCTGCAGGCACAGCGAGGGCGGGCACAGTGGGGTCCCGGCCCTAGGCACCCAAGACGTGACCCCGCCCTGCCCGCCCGCCCAGGTCCCCAGCCCCTGAGGCACAACCAGGGCCCCGCCCTGGGCACCTCAGACGCGACCACGCCCACCTCCCGGATCCCCAGCCCCTGCAGGCACTGTGAGAGCCCCGCCCTGGGCACCCTACACTCGGCCCCAGCACCCACCTGGGTCCCAAGCCCTAGCACACTGGCCCGAGAGGCCTGCCCTGGGCACCCCAGACGTGACCCCGCCCCCTGCCCGGGCCCCCACACCTGCAGGCAGGGCGAGGGCCCCGCAGGCAAAGCAAGGGCGGGCGCAGTAGAGTCCCGGCCCTGGGACCCCAGATGATACCTACCCCCAGTCCGGATCTCCAGCCCCTGCAGGCACAGCGAGAGCACCGCGTTGTTCACCCTACACTCGGCCCCAGCACACACCTGCGTCCCAAGCACCAGTATGTTGACTGAGAGGCCTGCCCTGGGCACCCCAGACGGGACCCCGCCCCGTCCGCCGGGGTCCCCAGGCCCTAAGGCACAGGGAGGGACCGACCTTGGGAATCCAAGACACGACCCCGCCCCAGTCCCTGAGGCAAAGCGAGCTCCCTGCCCCGGGCACCCTAGATGCGACCCTGTCCCTTGCCCGGGTCCCCAGCTGCTGCAGGCAGGGCGAGAACCCCGCCTGGGCACCCCAGATGCAACCCGGCTCCCCCGCGCCTGGGGCTCCAGGCCTCGCAAGCACTGTAAGTGCCCTGCAGTGGGCACCACAGTTGGGACCCCACCACCTGCCTGGTTCACAAGCCCCTGCTGGCACCCCAGACGAGGCCGTGTCCCCCTCCCGGAGCTACAGCCTTTGCAGCACAGGAGGGCCTGCAGCCACAGCGAGGGCCCCGTCCTGAGCAACCCAGATGCAACCAGATGCGACCACGCCCCCTACCCGCATCCAAGCCCCTGCAGGCACAGCGAAATTCCCGCTCTGGGCACCCCAGTGGCGACCCACACCCTACCCCGTTCTCCACCCCTGCAGGCAGTCGGAGGGCTCTGCAGGCACAGCGAGGGCAGTTGTAGCAAGGGCCCTACCCTGAAGCACCCCAGATCCGACCACGCCCCTGATCTAATTCCAGCCAATACAGGTACAGGGAGAGCCCCGCCCTGGGCACCCCGGAGGTGACCCTGCCACCTGCCCGGGCCACCGCTGCAGGAGGCAGGGCGAGGGCCCCACGGGTAAAGCAAGGGCGGGAGCAGCTGGGTCCCCGCCTGGGCACCCAAGATGTGACCACGCACCCCCCCCGGAGTCCCAGCCCCTATAGGCACAGCAAGGCATGCTCAGGCACTGTGATAGTCCTGCCCTGGGCACCTCACACGCAACCACGTCCCCCGTACAGATCCCCCACCCTGCAGGCAAGGCAAAACCCGTCCCGAGTACCCCAGACTCGAACACCACTTGCCTGGGTCCCAAGTCCCTGCAGGAATGCGAGACCCCGCCCTGGCCACCCCTGAAGGGACCCCGCCTCCTACCCGGGTCCCCACACCTGCAGGCAGGGCGAAGACCCCACCGTGGGCACCCAGACGCAACCCCGCCCCGTTCCCAGGACCCCAGTCCCTACAGGCTTGGCCAGGACTCTCAGGTATAGCAAGGGCCCCACCCTGGGCATTCCAGAGGCTATTTCCCCCCCGCCCGGATCTCCAGCCCCTGCAGGCATGCGAGAGCCCCTCCCTGGGCACCCCAAACACTCGCTACCTCCTCCGCCCGAGTGCCAAGCCCCTGCAGGAATGGCGACAGCCCCACCTTGGCCATGACAGATGGGACCCCACCTCCTATGCGGGTCCTGACCCCTACAGGCAGGCTGAAGGCCCAGTACTGGTCACCCCAGACACTACCTCCCCACCACCCAGGTGCCAAGCCCCTGAAAGAATGGTGAGAATACCGCCCTGGCCACCCTAGACGGGATCCCGCTTCTTACCCAGGTCCCCAGGCCCTACAGGCATGGTGAGGGACCCTCAGGCACAGCGAGGGATGCACCCAGGGCATTCCAGACATGACCACGCCTCCCACCCAGATTCCCAGCCTGTGCAGGCACAGAAAGAGCCCTCCTTGGGCACCCCAGATGGGACCCCGCCCCGCCCGCCCAAGTCCCTAGCCCCTAAGTCACAGCTTGGGCCCCACACCCCAGACGCAACCCCGCCGGGATCCACAGCCCCTGCAGGCCCTGTGAGAGCCCTCCCTGGGCACCCCATATGGAACCCGCCCCGTGTCCAGGACCCAGCACCTACAAGCATGGCGAGGAACCCCAGGCATAACGAGGGATCCGCCCTGGGCAGACCTGACCCAGCCCCCTGCCTGGGTCCCCAGCCCCTGCAGTCATGGTGAGGGCATGGAAAGTCATGACATGGTGGCAAAAAACAATCTAAATGAAGGATCCTGGTGAACAACACCCCAGCAGAAGGATCAGGCCATCAAGGAGAGAGGCGCCTTTCTCTGAAGGGAGGAAGGAACCTCCACTGTGATATGGCCTTGACTAAACAAGTTCAGAGTTGCTGAACTCAAGGGGCTTCCATAGCCTAGACAGCTCATAGCAAGAGTCTCGGGTGATTGCTGACATCATAAATAAGAGTGCCAATTGTTAAATCAACAACGGGAGTCACTGGGTTCATGCTCCCCACACAGGATCTCTGTCCTTAATATGTTTAACTATGAAACTCAAACACAACACTACTAGTCGAACAATACCCTATACCTGGTTCGGTTGTGTGAGTGCAACCTGTTGAAATCCCTGCTTAGTATATACTAAGTTGATCTTCAACATATGAAGGTAATTGAAAATGAAATGTGATGAAGGGCGGGATGGGAGAGGGAGTGGGTGAGGGGAGGGCCACGGGAGGGAGGGAGGTCAGGGGGGAAGCCACAACAATACAAAAGATGCATTTTATATTCTACTTAAAACTATTGGTTGAACTCTGTAATTAATACACAATTACTCTTAGGTGTTTAATTAATGCTATAACTAGTACTCAAATAGTATTTTACACTTTGTGTTTCTGTGTGGGAGCAAAATGTGGAAATCTTTACTTAACATATGCTAAATTGATCTTCTGTATATAAAGATAATTGAAAATTAATCATGATGTGAAGGGGAAGGGGAGAGGGAGTGGGAGAGGGGAGCGTTGTGGGTGAGAGGGAAGATACGGTGGGGAGGAGGCTATTGTGATCCTTAAGCTGTACTTTGGAAATTTATGCTCATTAAATAAAAAATAAAAAAAAAGAATATTATGTGATAAATATTGAAAAAAAAAGAAAAACACACAAAGGCAATTATCAAACCTGGATGATTTAAAAGACTCTATGCTTACAAACTCTTGAATTACAAATGCAGTGTGTCAAAAAGACACAAAAGTATACATAATCAGACTTCATAACATCAGTGGAGAAAAAAATTAGAAACAGTAAGAGGAAAACAGAGATCATTCACAGAGGTGACTAAAATAGTCCTTTTAACAACTGGTATGGTGCTGTAAAACAGATATAAAATCAATCATGCCAAAAGCAATTATCTGAGCTAGAGTTGGATCCTTAGGTAAAATCTAGTTAATGGACCAAGATGAATAAAACATAATCAAAAATAAACACAGAGATTTGATTACCAACAGGAGCTTTCTAAACCTACATGTCAAGAATAAATGTTTTTCTACAGTAAAGAAAATGAAATAAGATGATACACGATATGCATCAAACTATGATTTACATTGAAGTAAAGAATTATCAAATAATTGCACTTTATTTTAATCTGATAAAGTATCATTTTACTCTTAAAACTGTACATATGAAATAATGAAATGTTCCTCTTACAGAAATAAAAAAATAATCTTATGCTACTGAATAATTTAACTGCATTAGAACATATTTTCAAGAAAAATATCCCATCACAATATTAGTAAACATTAATGGCTCTTACATTGTGTGCTTTTCAGAATACTGATTATTCTTTTATCAGAACTGAGCAGCACCACAGGACTAACTGTAGCACAAGCATTAAATACTAACTTCCAGATACTCAGACTTTGTTGTATGTCCACCACACATGGACTGAGATAGACAGGATGATGAGGTTAAGGTGGTAGGTGACCACAAAGGCACTCACCAGCAGCAGGATGCTCTGGGTGGCCTTTTACTCTGGGAAGGCTGCTGGGCAGAGGAGACTCATGCTGCCCAGGTGCTGGGACCTCCTCTGAAGTCTGCACAAAAGAATCACCATGTGCACACTTGAAAGCAGCATGACTCCTACAAGTAAGACATTCTTGGATGTGGATACTGTCATATTGGAATATAACCTCTTAATCATTTAATATATAATATTAAAGTACAGCTTAATTTCTCTCTATAAGAACAAGCATGTTATACCCAGGGACAAAGAACTGGTTTTCAGCCTTGAGCTATGAATACAAGATAGCATGCATTGCTTACACAAATTTGTGGTACATCTACATAATGTAAGTCATCCTACCCTCTTGGCACTGCTCATCAAGTAAATAGCAATTCTAACTTTCTGTCCATACTGCCTACCACACAAAAAGTTAAAAGTCTTCACTCTCCTTGTGGGAGCCAGTTAAGACCTAAAATACCTCCAGTAGCACCTTTCTCATGAATTTGACCTGAAGAATCATGTGCAAGTATGTACCCATTTAAGAATTTTTTTTCTTTTAATATCTAAATATTGCCCAATTACTCAGAAAGGTTTTCTCCTTTGAGACAAACTTTTGGTTTGCATAAGTGAAACCTTATAGAAAGTATATTTTAGAATTTCTGAGTTGGAAACATATTGAGAATGAAGTTTGAACTGCCATGCTGATCTTCAAGCAAGCCTCTAAAATCTCCACCCACTGTTTCGGCATCAGCTATACTTTTTTTAGTGTAAGTACCACCATTCAAGATTAATGTAATAAAACAAAGTAGGTATCATTGCCTTCTACTGAAAACTGCATGAATTATTAATTCAAATAATACTTCATGAAAAAGTTTACATTTAAAATTTACTCAGTCATAAACTAACCAGTTTTTCTTTACACTACCATTTCCACTTGTTTTTTTTTTTTTTTGACAGGCAGAGTGGACAGTGAGAGAGAGAGAGAGAGAGAGAAAGGTCTTCCTTTGCCGTTGGTTCACCCTCCAATGGCCGCCATGGCTGGCGCGCGGCGGCGAGCGCACCGCGCTGATCCGATGGCAGGAGCCAGGTGCTTCTCCTGGTCTCCCATGGGGTGCAGGGCCCAAGCACTTGGGCCATCCTCCACTGTACTCCCTGGCCACAGCAGAGAGCTGGCCTGGAAGAGAGGCAACCGGGACAGAATCCGGCGCCCCGACCGGGACTAGAACCCGGTGTGCCGGCGCCGCAAGGCGGAGGATTAGCCTAGTGAGCCGCGGCGCCGGTCTACCATTTCCACTTGTGAGATGGGCAATTCCTCCTTGGAGATGTAGAAATATTAAATTGTTGCTCTAAATTTAGTAGAGGAAGGATCATTAGTACAAGGTCAAAGACAGAGCCATCAAATGGGAAGTTAAAAATGCAGTCGTGCAAAATCATCTCATGGTCACACACAGAACAGTCAGACACAAAAAGTCAAGACTAGTTTAAAGGGGGAAAGGCAAATTATTATTACTTTAAAATTTAATTATATGGCCAGCGCCATGGCTCACTAGGCTAATCCTCCTCCTTGCGGCGCCGGCACACCGGGTTCTAGTCCCGGTCGGGGCACCGGATTCTGTCCCGGTTGCCCCTCTTCCAGGCCAGCTCTCTGCTGTGGCCAGGGAGTGCAGTGGAGGATGGCCCAAGTGCTTGGGCTCTGCACCCCATGGGAGACCAGGAATAGTACCTGGCTCCTGCCATCGGATCAGCACAGTGCACCGGCTCCAGCGCGCCGGCCGTGGCGGCCATTCGAGGGTGAACCAATGGCAAAGGAAGACCTTTCTCTCTGTCTCTCTCACTGTCCACTCTGCCTGTCAAAAAATTAAAAAAATTTTTAATTATAACCAATTTTGTTGGCATTAAAATTAGAGGCATCTTAAATTTGAATAATGCATATGTACCAAAAACAAGAAATTAAATTTGGTAGAAATAGGGAGAGGAGTTTTTCCAGTAATTATAGATTGGAAGGTAGAAATCAATTTAAATAAAGACAGACTCCATTGTTTACAATGATTGTGCCACAGACTTAATCTTCAGTAGTGCATTGGTAAACTATTCACGTTTAGATCTTCACCTTGAGCTCTGACAGCTGCTTCTTGGTAAACTCTCAGTACCTTGGGCAAATAAACTGGTCTTCCATGTGCTTTAGCACCCTTAAAATTTTTCCATTATCTATAGAAAATATATATTATAACATATAATATTATATATGTGCATATATATACACAATGACCTGCCATGTGGGCAGGGCAAAATACATACTTTCATAACAGAACTATAATGTACTTCTCAAGTATGAATAATATATACATAATACATGGTATACAGTATTTACAAAATACAAAATATAATGCAAGCTGTTTATATATAGCTTTTTAAACTCATCTTTTGTACTCTTACACTGCAACAAGGCAGCTTTCCAGATCTGCACCAACTTCCTAGAGTCCAGGGTGTTGGGAAAAACTATGTTTTACATATGTATTGAAATCTGAAATCTTAAGTTTGAATTTCAGCAGTGTTTTCAAGTGCACAGCCATCAGCTCCCCATTTTGGTTGGAATTTTCAACAGAGCTTCCCATCCAGTGACTAGGAGGCTCTGGAAGAACAGTAGGAGATGGTGGGTTACTAAACTTCATGCCAGCATAATTCTACTTTTTGGCTCACTTCAGTTAGAAATGCTGATTTCTTCAAATGCATGTTTTTAATATTCTCTGTATTTTTAAAAGGCTTTTTTTCCTGCTTCTGAATTCTATCAGATGAAACAGAGTCCTGCTGTAAGTTACTTTCATTTCTTTTTTTGTAGGAGTGATCTTGGTTACTGGCAACTTAGGTTTGCTTTTCTGTTTATTTTTGGTTGTTCACTCACGTGTATACCATTAACAAGAAAGGGTAACTTTCTCTGATTTTCCCATCTTTGATTTTTTTTTTTTGACAGGCAGAGTGGACAGTGAGAGAGAGAGACAGAGAGAAAGGTCTTCCTTTGCCATTGGTTCACCCTCGAATGGCCGCCACGGCCGGCGCGCTGGGGCTGGTTCACTGTGCTGATCCGATGGCAGGAGCCAGGTGCTTCTCCTGGTCTCCCATGGGGTGCAGGGCCCAAGCACTTGGGCTTTCCTCCACTGCACTCCCTGGGCAGCAGAGAGCTGGCCTGGAAGAGGGGCAACCAGGACAGAATCCGGCACCCTGACCGGGACTAGAACGCTGTGTGCCAGCGCCGCAAGGCGGAGGATTAGCCTATTGAGCTGCAGCGCCGGCCCCATCTTTGATTTTAAAACCTCTTTTCTGAGCAGCAGTTGGCCAGGTGCTGCGGGTCACAGTGGCCCAGGGACCAGGTTCGCTCCCTCAGTTGGCTTGCCGTCCCAGGCGTCAGGCACAAGACAGTGGCCTGGCCTGGGACCTCCTGCACCCTGCTCTGTTCTGCCACCCAGCTGGGCCACCCTCCAGCCTCTGTCGGTGCTGCGATACTGGTGGAAGCGGCCGGACAGCTGACCAGCCAGGCTGACCCATACCTTGTTTCACCACTTCTTCTGCACTGCCTGAAGGATGCCTCCCCCATCACGGGGTGAAGGTGCCTCCCCCATCGCAGGGCTGCAGTTAGGCAGAGCTACTGGAGCGCGAGGTTTGGGGATCACACAGGAGCTGTCTCTCCCTAGGAAGTGAGGGAGGAAGAGGGTCGGGGACAGCACCCGGGAGTCCGGGATCCAGGGTAAAGGCGGCGGAGCTGTGGTCACCATCAGGAGGGTCCTGGAGTAACCGCTAGCAGAAAAGCCAAGCGGCGCAACCAGGCCATCCAGGATGAAGGGCTCCTGCTGCTGGACAGAGACAAAGGTCAGAGTGCTAGGAAGCAAGTGGCTCAGCAAGAAGAGGGGGAGGAAGTGAAGCCAGTGTGATTCCAGGGTGACGGTGGTGGCTTCTGCTGCGAGAGCCAGAAAGAAGTGCAGACCATGGGGACGGTGGCAGAGCAGCAACAGTGATTCATGTCTGACCACAAAGGAATAAGATTCTTCTGTTTGGATAATTACACAAAAAACATGGCCCGTAACCAACACACTGTGAAATGAACAACAGATCATTGAAGAAATCAGAAGTTAAGTCTAAAACTATCTTGAAACAAACAATAGTGGAGACACAAAATCTCAAATCTTAGAAACACAGCAAAAGCAATAATAACAAATGTATAGTAAGAAGCAACTAGATTTTTAAAGGCAAAATTTTCAAATAAACAACCTAACAAAGCATCTCAAAAATCCTGAAAAGAACAAAACCAAAATTGGTAAAAGAATAGAAATATCCATGATAGAAAAATAACAAATGAAATAGTCTAAAAAATACAAATGTCCAGTGAAATGAAGAATTGTTTTCTTGCAAATATCAAGAAACACAACAAACTTGTGGCTGGAATGACCAAGATAAGAAAAGAAGAATGCAGGCCAGCGTGGGCATGGGGTGTCTGGGACTGTGGGCCTGGTGGAGATGAACCCTGCAACATGGGGTGGGGTCTGGGCCTGCTCAATGCCAGGCTGTGCCCCCGCCTTCCTGACCCACTCTGACACCTTCTCTGAGCCTCATCCAACCCACGAATGGGGCCTGCCAGCGGGAGAGAGAGGACAAGACCCAGGCGAGGGCTCCCCAGCAGGATGGGGAGGAAGCGGCTGGGTATGGGTCCCTTCATTCCTTCATTTGATCACTCGTCCGTCCTTTCCTGGAGCTCCCTGGGGTCAGTCACCAAGGCCATCACAGCCCCTGCCTTCGCGGGTCAGACGCCAAGTGCTGAGGGCGAGGCCAGGATGGGGGAGGGGGTGGGGGGATGCGACTCCCAGCAGACTGAGGTGGGTATGGAGGAGCTGGGCTGGGAGGGCCGTTCCTGGGGTCTGGTGACCAGGTGAGGGGGCGGCTGTCGAGAGCTGCTAGTTGGGGTGGCAGTGGTGTCTGACACCTGCTTTAGGGAGCTCTTTCTGGACGCTGGAAGTCGAGGTGGAGGTGGGAAGCCACGTGAGTCACAGAGCATGGTGGTTCGTGCTGCGGCCAGGTTGGTGGCTGGCGTGGCCAGGGTCCAGGGCTGACTCAGTGTAGCTGAGGCTGGGGTGTGTTGAGGGGGGAGCAGCTGCCTCTGCTATGGGCCCCACTCTTTCCAGGCCCTGCCCTGGAGGGGGCGCCCATCACCTGGCCACCTGTGGGGCAGGTGCTCGGCTGCCCAGAGGCCTTTGGTCTCAAACCAGGAGAGCAGACAGCTGGCTGGGCATGGCCTCACCCTGTGCCCTGCTGGAGGAAATCAGAGATGAGTGCAGCCCCCAGCCCAGCTCCTCTTGGTCAGGGCCCAGGGACAGTAAGGGCAGGGGGCAGGGGAATGACTGTGGCCCTGAGACCTCGGGACTGCTCCCATGGGGCCTGGACGGGGTGAGGGTTTACAGGTCTGGATGGACCCTGAGGAAGCTGTGAAATCAGTGGGCTTGGCAGAGACAGAGGTGGGGAGATGAGGGCCTAGGACATGCCTGGCTGAGCCCAGCCAACCCCTCCTGGAAGGCCCAGGAACTTGGCCACAGCGGGGGAGCAGAGACCTGGCCATCAGGGGAATGAGGAACGTTCTTGGCTTCCTCTGGGCCTGTTGCACTGTGTCTTGTTTTCTGGGAAACAAATGCAGGGTTCCAAGCCCCTTCCCACATACATGGAGGCTGGCACATGTCAGCAGGCTCTCCTGAAGGTCACAGAATCCCCTGTGGCAACCCCATCCCCTGGTGCCCCCACAGGCAACCTTGAACATGACCTAGGCCTGGCGCTCCCCTGTCTTGTGGCTCCTCCTGCTGCTGGCTCAGGCCCGGTGGGAGGTGGAGGTGGTGGCTGCCACTCCCACATCCTGGGCTGATGGAGCCCCCTGGTCCCACCCCGAGTGGCCTCTCAGGAGTTCTTCATGCCCACAGCTGGCCCAAGGGTCCTACCCAGCATCCTCTGGGCCTCCTGGTCTGCCACTGACTGCCTTACTTTCCCTGGACTTCTGACCCCTACCCGGCCTTGGGTCTCCCAGCTGGGCTTGAAGCCCTTAGTGACCCCTTAACCCTAGCCCTGCCCTGCCCCCAGCTCAGCTCCAAGCCAGAAGTCCTTCACTCCATGACCATGCCCGCCTCTGCCCCACGGCCATGCCTGCCTCTCCTCTGACGCGATCTCTCCTGCCCTGTGGTCCTTGCCCTCCACAGCACAACCTGCCCAGACCCCTTGGAGCTTCCTTCCAGCCGGGGGTCGCCTCTGTGCCTGCCTGGGGGACAGAGAGCCCAAGTGCTGACACCACCTCCAGGAACCCCTGGGCCCTCAATGGAGTGGCCAAGCACAGGAGAGCCTGGGGCGAGGGAAGGATAGCACAGCACAGCCCGAGACCACCGCCCACTCATGGCTGACCAGTGGCCAGCTGCTCCTATGTCCACCACGGTGAGAGGGCCTGATCCAGGGTGGTCCTGGAAACCCGGAGCAGGTGAGGCTCCCCTGACCCTCTCCTCGTGACCTGCTCTGCCCTGGAGACCCCAGCTGGGAGTGGGCTGTTGATGCCCAGTCTTCCTGAAGCCTGGGGGTCTCCTGGCCTCCCTGAGTGTTAACAGCTCAGCCCCATGAATGCCTATGGCTCCGGGGGCTTCCGGCTGCCTGCCATCCCCAGAAGGCAGCAACTCTGAGGCCAAGGGGGTGGGGCAGCGGGCCGAGGGCTGAGGGCCGAGGGTGACTGCAGCATGTGATGCCACAGGGTGGCCACGCATGGTTTCTGTCCGGGCCCACAGAACGCCCAGTGCCAGGGCGACCTGTGTGCCCCCGGGACTGCCCCACTGACTGATGCTGGCACAGAGGAGGAAGAGACACAAGGAGTGCTCTTTCTGTTCGGTTTTTCCACAGACCCCCAGACTGTGCTAAAATAAACCCCTTCTCTGAAAAAAAAAAGAATGCAAAAAAATAATATCAGAGATACAAAGGTATCTCATAAAACTGATACCACAGAAAAACAAAGGATTACTAGGAACTACCATAAATAACTATAGAACATGGAAAACCTAAGATAAATAAATACATTTATTTATATATATTATATATAATATTATATATTATATATACATATATCATATATATGTGATATATATACATATATTATACATATATCAAAATTGTACCATGAACAAATGGAATACTGGAGTGCACCAATGACTAGTAATAAAATTGAATCAGTAAATGAAATTTCTCAATGAATAAAAACCTAGGACTAGATGGTTTTGCTGCTGAATTCCACTAAAATTTTAGTGAATCGTCTTCTCAAACTTTTCCAAAAAGCAAGAATCCCCCTAAATCCATCTGAAGAGGTAATGTTACCCTAATACCAAAACCAGATAGGGAAACAACCACCAAAAAGAAAACTATAAACCAACGTGCAGAAATCTAAACAAGATATTAGCAAATAGAGTACAACAGCACATTAAATTCTCATCCACCATGATCATGGAAAATTTTTCCAAGTAATGCAAAGATTATTCAACATATTAAATTCAGTAAGTGTAATGCATCACAATAAAAGAATGAAAGATGAAAATCTTTTATAATCATTTCAATGGATGCAGAAAAAGCATCTGATAGTATTCTACCCCATTCATTAGCAAAATCTCAAAGAAATTAAGTATGAGAGGATCATAGATCAATATAATAAATGCTAAACAAGTCTTGACATACCACAATAGATATCATGCTAAATTGGAAAACATTGAAGGTATCTTTTTTAACTATCTAGCACAAAAGAAGAATATATACTCTCATTGCTCTTATAAATGTAGTGGAAATCTTAGCCAGAGAAATTAGGAAAAAATAAAAAAAGAGTTAAAGACTGTATAAGTAGCAAAGAAATAATTCAAAATTTCCCTGTTTGCAGATGACATGTTTCTGTCTATAGAAAGACCTAGAAACTCTACCAAGAGACTAATGCCAATAACAAATTTGTTGATAAATCATAGAGGAAGTGGAGCTGCTGAGACTGGTACTGGCCCTCACATAGGAGATGCCAGAGATGCAAGAAGCAGCTTAAACCCATGCTGTGCCACAAATGGCCAGCCCCAGCAATTTTATTTAAAAATCAAACATACCAGAAGAGAAAACACCAGAAGCCAGCAGACACAGCAGATATGTATTTCTCTAACTTTTGATTCTGTTTTAGAAATAGGCAGTGTGAACAGTACTGTGACACAAACATGCTTCTTCCTAGAGGCCATGGACAGGACCATGGCCAGGCTGCCGGATAAAGGCCAGTGGGAGAACAAGCATTGTGGAGCAAGGAGGGGGACAGTGGAGGATGGTCACAGTGTGAGCACACAATAGTTTTCCAGAAATAGATCATGATTTGAAGAGAATCTATGAAGTACCTGAAAAACAATTCAAAACAGTGATCCTAAGGAAACTCAGTGAGATGCAAGAGCACATTGACAGTTAAAATAAATGAGAAAAACAATGCACATTGTGAATAAGAAAAACAACACAAATGAAGAAATCACTGGGGGCTGGCATTGTGGCGGAGTGAGTAAAGTTGTTGCTTGTAATGCTGGAATCACATATGGGTGCAAGTTTGCTTCCCAGCGGCCCTACTTCCTATCCAGAAAACTACTAATTGAGAAAATATTCATGTTACAGTAATACCCGAAAGAAAAGTAGGAAAGGGGCACCCATCTGGGTGCCAGCTCGAGTTTTGACTGCTCCACTTCCAATCCAGCTCTCTGCTATGGCCTGGGAAAGCACTAGAAGATGGACCCCTGCATCCACGGAGGAAGCTCCTGGCTTCTGGGTTGGAGGGGCCCAGCCTTGGCTGTTTTTGGAGAGTGAACCAAGAGATTAAAGGTGACACACACCTCTCCCCCCTCCCTTTGCCTCTGCCTCTCTGTAACTCTGACATTCAAGCACATACATAAGGGGCCGGCGCCGTGGCTCACTTGGTTAATCCTCCACCTGTGGTGACAGTATCCCATATGGGCACCAGGTTCTAGTCCCAGTTTCTCCTCTTCAAGTCCAGCTCTCTGCCGTGGCCTGGGAAGGCAGTGGAGGATGGCTCAGGTGCTTGGGCCCCTGAACCCACATGTGAGACCAGGAGGAGGCACCTGGCCCCTGGCTTTGGATCGGTGTAGCACCATCCATGGTGGCCATTTGGGGGGTGAACCAACAGAAGGAAGACTTTCTTCTTGTATCTCTCTCTCACTGTCTAACTCTATCTGTCAAATAACTAACTTAACTAACTAAAAACAAATACATACATAAATCTTAAAAAAAAACTGTTGAGAAATATATTATGATGAAATTGTCAACTTAAGGATAAGGAGAGTATCCATAAGCAGAGAAAAGTCTCAAGTTACACACACAAGAAAACCATTGGACACACAGCAGATGTCTCAGCAGATGTCATAGAGACCAGAAGAGAAAAAGATGAAAAAAAAAATCAAATACTTGAAAGAAAATATTTCCAACCAGGTCTATTACATCCAGTGAAACAATGCCTTGGAAGTGAAAGAGAAAGTTTTTCCCAGAGGAGAAAACCCTGAAAGAATTCACCACTGGACCAGTACTACAAGAAATCCTAAATGGACTCCTACATTAGAAATAACCATCATGAAAACATACAAGAGAACTAAATTCACTAATAGATATATAAAATAAGAAAAAGAGGATTCAACCTTATAAAACAAGACTACCAATATACTAAATAATAAAAATAATAGAGGCAGAGATTGAGAAATAAAGCAATCACTAATCAATTGACAAAATGGCAGGACTTTTTTTTTAAACATTTTTTTGGACAGGCAGAGTGGACAGTGAGAGAGACAGAGAGAAAGGTCTTCCTTTACCATTGGTTCACCCCCCCCAGTGGCTGCTGCAGATGGCGCGCTGCGGCCAGTGCACCGCCCTGATCCAAAGCCAGGAGCCAGGTGCCTCTCCTGGTCTCCCATGCGGGTGCTGGGCCCAAGCACCTAGACCATCCTCCACTGCACTCCCGGGCCACAGCAGAGAGCTGGCCTGGAAGAGGGGCAAACGGGACGGAATCCAGCGCCCCGACCGGGACTAGAACCCAGTGTGATGGCGCCGCAGGCGGAGGATTAGCCTATTGAGCTGCGGCGCTGGCCAGGACTTACTTTTTATCTATCAATATTTAGCTTGGATATTAATGATTAAAATTCTCCAGTCAAAAGAAAAAGTTTGGTCAAGTAACTTTTTAAAAAGTATGACCCGCGGGCGCCATGGCTCACTAGGCTAATCCTCCGCCTTGCGGCGCCAGCACACTGGGTTCTAGTCCCGGTCAGGGCGCCAGATTCTGTCCCAGTTGCCCCTCTTCCAGGCCAGCTCTCTGCTGTGGCCAGGGAGTACAGTGGAGGATGGCCCAAGTGCTTGGGCCCTGCACCCCATGGGAGACCAGGATGAGTACCTGGCTCCTGCCATCGGATCAGCGCAGTGCGCTGGCTGCAGCGCACCGTCTGCAGCGCACTGGCCATGGCGGCCATTGGAGGGTGAACCAACGGCAAAGGAAGACCTTTCTCTCTGTCTCTTTCTCTCACTGTCCACTCTGCCTGTCAAAAAATAAAAAAATAAAAATAAAAAAATAAAAAGTATGACCCAACTTTATATTCCTACAAGAAACTTACTTCACAGGTAAAGTTACACAAAGATAGAAACTGAGTAATGAGAAAAAGATTTAAGATACAAGTAGAAAACACAAACTGTAATAGCTATACTCTTATCAGACAAAAGACTTTACATCAGTATCTGTAAAACAGATACAAAGGACATTATATATTGACAAGAGACCCAATTCAGCAAGAAGACAAAACAGTCTTAAAAATACATACACCTAACACAGTAGCATCCAAATATATCAAGCAAATATTTTAACAAAAGAAACAGACTCCACTGCAGCACAGTGGGGGACTTTAACTGTTAACAATGGACAGAATATCTTGGCAGAACATCAATGAAGATCAAAAAGAGTTAAAACATACCATACAGCAAATGATCCTAATGATCCTATTAAACAGCTGCACATTCTTCTCACCAAATCATGGAACACTTTCCAGGACAGACCATATATTAGACAAATCTAGTATCAATAAAGTTTAAAAATTGAAATCATACCATGACTGTTCTCTAACAAGACAGGAAAAAAACTGGAAATCAACAAAAATGAAAGAAAATATACAAATATATGGAAATTCAACAACATACTCCTAAATGTCCCATGGGTCACTGAAGAAATTCAAAAGCAAATCAAAAGGACAAGAGTAGAAGTAAATCAAATTGCAAATTTTTGAAAGTATAAAATAAACAATACAAAAAATTGTTTTAAAAATTAAATAAGAACTTTAAAATTGACAAAGCAAAAGGGAGAAAAAATACAATGGATGCCACAGGAATACAAATGTTGGCAAGAAAGTGAATTGTCCAAGTATACTGTAACAAATTAGAAATCTTGAAGAAATGCATAAACTGGATTCACACTCCCTATCAAGAATAAATCAAGCCGGTGCCATGGCTCACTAGGCTAATCCTCCGCCTTGCAGTGCCAGCACACTGGGTTCTAGTTCCGGTCGGGGCGCCAGATTCTGTCCCAGTTGCCCCTCTTCCAGGCCAGCCCTCTGCTGTGGCCAGGGAGTGCAGTGGAGGATGGCCCAAGTGCTTGGGCCCTGCACCCCAATGGAGACCAGCATAAGTACCTGGCTCCTGCCATCAGATCAGTGCGGTTTGCTGGCCGCAGCGTGCCGGTCGCAGCGGCCACTGGAGGGTAAACCAATGGCAAAGGAAGACCTTTCTCTCTGTCTCTCTCTCTCACTGTCCACTCTGCCTGCTAAAAAAAAAAAGAATAAATCAAATACACAGTATACCTAAGCAGACCAACAACAAGTAATGATTTTCAAGCAGTAATTAAAATCCTCCCATCAAATAAAAGTCTAGGACTTGATAGCTTTACAAATGAATTACACAAAACATTTAATGAGGAACCAATTCCATCAAACACAGAATCTTCTGTACAGCAAAGAAAACCTAATAGAGTGCAGAGACAACCAATAGAGAGGGAAAAAAAAAAAAACATTTGCAAGCTACTAACCCAACAAAGGATTAAAATTCAGATTATATCAGGAACTCAAAAAACTCAACAGCAAGCATCCAATCCACTTAAAAAATGGGCAAGGAACCATAAAAGACAGGTCTCAAAAGAAAAAAAATGCAAAATGACATATATATGACCCTATTAGTAGTCATCAGAGAAATGCAATGTGAAAGAACTGGATAGAGTTCTTGCCTTCCAACTTTGGCCTAGCCCTTCCATAATGTTTTCAGGCTCTGGGGGTGAGGCCAACAGATGAAAACATCTTTCTCTATCTCACACTGCCATTCTAATAAATTAGAATTTAAAGGCATCAATACATTGTATTTGGCATGGCAATTAAAGACATCATTTTGGTGCCAGCATCCAGTTACAGAGTATCTAGGATCAATACCTGGGCATGCATTCAAATCCAGGTTCCTGCTTATGCATACCCTGGGAAACAACAGAGGATGGCTCAGATATTTGGGCCTTTGCCACTCAAGTGGAGTGATCCAGCCAATGGGAAATTTGTTTTCTTGTCATTCAAAGAAACATAATGAACACTGCTTACATAAGTGAATAAATAATTCCACTGGGGCCAAGGTAGCTTGTTTGGGACTGTGCTAGGGGCAGCTTTGACATTCGGGGTGCTGGCTGCACATACTCAGGGAGGAATGCCTCACAGCCTCAGTAGCTCTCTTTTATTCTTAATTGTACACCGTCCATTGAAATAAAGAGGCTCCTGCTGCAGTGTGGTGTTTGACACTCTCTGGATGCCCACTGCAGTGGAAAAAGGGACAGTTTATGGTCACCCTCTGTGCAAACATGGAGCCATCTGTTTGTACGTTCCAGACAAATTTGACAGGATCTTGAAGCAGTTCGGTGAGAGCTGCCAACTCTGTTGCCTGGTGATTGATAGACTACTTCCTGTCAGGAACACAGCAAGGTTGCCCTTCTCAATGTGTCCCTGTCCAGGCTTTGAGCAGGCTCTGTGTCTCCATCCTCAGCAAGGTGTGTACCTCTGTGTGGACTTCCCCGGTGTCTGAGATACGGCACTTCACCATCTGAGACAGGTGCAGAGGAGGCAGCTACTTTCTTAACCATGTCCTGGTGGTGCCTGGCAGCAAGTGAGGGGCAGCCAGCAGCCATCTGGTGCATCCTGACTCACCATCCCACAGCACACAAGACTCTGCATCACGCAGGTGGAGGTACAAATGTCTGAAATGATCCCGTGAGACCATGTTACTTTTATGCTGCTGCCAGCAACACTCAGCACACAACCTTGAGTATAGGCCTTCCCTTAAGAAGCCTCACTGTCTCACTGGGAGTCTGTGGGGAGACACAGAAAGCAGTGATAAACCAATGGGTGAACTCATGCACTCCATTAGCAATGCCAGTCCACAAGTCTACCAGGGACTACTTTAATTCCCATACAGCAAATAACAGAGAAATTTTCCACAGGTAAACTTTAAGCCTTTTTTTGACATGCTCATACATTTGTAACATGAAATATACCTCAATAAAACTACTAACAATAACTGAATTCAACAACATTGTAGAATACATGATATTGTGCATGGAAAAATCTACACAGGCCACCAAAAAATGGTTCAAGATGAAAAATCAATTCAGTAAAGTTACAGGTTACGAAATCGATATACAAAAACAGTAGCTTTTTTTTATATTCTAATAACCAATTTGCCAAAAATGAAATCTAAAAATTAATCCCATACACAATAGGGACAAAAATAAAACATTTAGGAATAAATGTAACCAATTAAGTGAAAGATATCTGCAATGAAAATTCTAAAATGTTAAGAAATATAAATCATCAAGGCTGCCCAAAATGGAAAAATATAACTTGCTCATGGATTGGAAGAATTAGTATAATTAAAATACCTACAAAGCACCTACAAATTACATGAAATTCCTATCAAACACCAATGACATTTCTTACAGAATGAGAAGATAATCCTAAATTCCAGAAGAAATCACAAAATATCAAGAATAGCTGGCCGACGCTGTGGCTCACTAGGCTAATCCTCCACCTTGTGGTGCCGGCACACCGGGTTCTAGTGCCGGTCGGGGTGCCGGATTCTGTCCCGGTTGCCCTTCTTGCAGGTCAGCTCTCTGCTATGGCCCAGAGTGCAGCGGAGGACGGCCCAAGTGCTTGGGCCCTGCACCCCATGGGAGACCAGGAGAAGCACCTGGCTCCTGGCTTCAGATCAGCGTGGTGCGCCGGCCGCAGCGCACCAGCCACGGCGGCCATAGGAGGGTGAACCAACGGCAAAAGGAAGACCTTTCTGTCTGTCTCTCTCTCTCACTGTCCACTCTGCCTGTCCAAAAAAAAAAAAAAAAAAAGAATAACCAAAATGATCCTGAGCAAAATAAAAAAAAATCAACTTGGAGGCATCAGAATACCTGACTTCAAAGCTTACTTCAAAGCTATAGCAATCAAAGCAGCATGATAGTGGAAATTAATTAATTAATTAATCCAAACAGGTAAAGCCAATTGATTTTTCATGAAACTGCCCAGACTATACACTGGAAAAAAGTATAATCTATTCAATCAGTGGTGCTGGCAAAATTGGATTCACATATGCAGAACTGAGTATTACAGAACTATAAAAAATGAAATCCTGTTATTATCATCAATATCATTGCAACTGGAGGATTTCATGCTCAGTGAAATGACCCTGACACAGAAAGACGAATATCAGATGTTCTCCTTTATATATGGGAGCTAAAATTTTCTTTTAAAAAATCAGACAACAACAAAAGAAAAACAGAAAAGAAATTAATGCCTGGGTGAATCAGTATTGCTGCAAATATACTTCTGTCGAACTTTCTTTTATATCTTTGTCAAATTGTTAAGAATTATATGCTACTATAATTTTAATAATTCATGATCATTTTAAAATTTACTGTTATGACTGTAGTAGTCATTTTTATAGAAACCTGTGATTTAATAAATATAAATCTCGTATGTACAACTTTTGGATTATAGCAGTTCCCCCCATACCTGCCCTACCACCCACAAACCAACCCAACTCCTAATCCTTCTTCCAACCCATTCTTCATTGAGATTCATTTTTAATTATCTTTATATACAGAAGTACAACTCTATACTAAGTAAAGATTTCAAAAGCCTGTACCCACACAGACACACAAAGTGTACAGTACTGTTTGAAGACTAGTTTTACCGTTAATTCTCATAGTACAACACATTAAGCACAGAGGTCCTACATGGGGAGCAAGTGCACAGTGATACCTGTTGTTGATTTAACAACTGACACTCTTATATTTGACGTCAGTGATCACCCTAGGCTCTGGGTCATGAGCTGCCAAGCTATGGAAGCCTCTGGAGTCCACAAATTCCAACATTATTTAGACAAGGCCATAATCAAAGTGGAAGTTCTCTCCTCCCTTCAGAGAAAGGTACTGACCTATTTGATGGCCCTTTCTTTCCCCTGGGATCTCATTCTCAGAGATCTTTCACGTGAGTGATTTTTTGCCATAGTTTCTTGGCTTTTCATGCCTAAAATGCTCTCATGGACTTTTTAGCCAGATCCGAATGCCTTAAGGGCTGGTTCCGAGGCCAGAGTGCTGTTTAGGGTATTTGTCATTCTATGAGTCTGCTGTGTGGCCTGCTTCCCATGTTGGATCATTCTCTCCTTTTTAATTCTATCTATTGTTTTTAGCAGACACTTGGTCTTATTTATGTGATCCCTTTGACACTTAATGCCATCTAACTAAAGTGATCAGTTTAAGTTCATAACTGATCATAAAGATAGGACTTTTTTTGTTTGATTATTCTTATTGCCCTTGCCTATATTCTTCCTTACTAGCCGAACTCTTTATTGAGTGGACTATAAAGCTCTTATGAGGTAAATTAAAATACACACTATTTCAAAAATAAAAGATTGTAAAAGAATGACAAACCCTCACTTTTTAAATTTTTGGTTTGTTAAGAATAGTGTACAAATTGAAATGTCTCTGTAGTGATTCTGAAAAACCAATAAAATCTTGGCCGGCGCCGTGGCTCAATAGGCTAATCCTCCACCTTGTGGCACCGGCACACTGGGTTCTAGTCCCAGTCGGGGCGCCGGATTCTGTCCCGGTTGCCCCTCTTCCAGGCCAGCTCTCTGCTATGGCCAGGGAGTGCAGTGGAGGATGGCCCAAGTGCTTGGGCCATGCACCCCATGGGAGACCAGGAGAAGCACCTGGCTCCTGGCTTCAAATCAGTGCAGTGCACTGAACGCAGCGCGCCGGCCACGGCGGCCATTGGAGGGTGAACCAACGGCAAAAAAGGAAGACCTTTCTCTCTGTCTCTCTCTCTCTCTCTCACTGTCCACTCTGCCTGTCAAAAATAAAAAAAAAAAAACAATAAAATCTCAAATATGAAAAAAGCTTATCTCGTATTCACTGTATTGCTCTGATGCAATACAACTGCATTCAATTGCAATACAACTGCTATTCAATTTCACATACACATGAGAACATACTACCATTTTTCTTAATTAAAGGAAACAATCTAAAATAAATATTCATCACCAACTTAAAACACAGCATAGCAGCCTTTCAACTGAACATGATAAGAAAGAACAGTTCAGTTATTTACAGGTTATGTTTTTGCTTATATTAAATAACCATTTTCAAATGCCATAATATTAGTCATGACACTATTCATTTAAAACACCTTAACTTTATACACCAAGTAACATGTTGGTATTTTCACTTAAATTTTATCAACAAGAGTTGAATATATTTATGGGCTACTATGACATTTCAATATTCATATAAAATTTATACTGAGCAAGTCTACATTTATCTTTTGACATTATTTTATGAACAGAGCCTTGAGCTCCTTTATTTCATTTTCTGATAACAGATATAACAGATCACTGTGAGCTACACACATTCACCTGTATGATTCTAGAAAATTACTCAGTAATCTACTGCTCCTGGGATAATCATCCGTATCCATTTTTACACCTAGTTTTAATATTGCAGTTGGTTTCAAAAGCAAAACACAGAGAATCAATAAGGGGGAGGGAGGAAGAGAGAGAGAATGAGAGAGAGAAAGACACCACCCATCTAGTAGTTCATTACCCAAATGCCCACCATACTCAGGCTGATCTGACCCAGGCTGAAGCTGGGAGATGGTCTCCAATGTGGTAGCAAGAATCCAACTACTTAAGCCATCACTGGCTGCCACTGGTATCCTGAGCACCACCCTTCAAAAAACTTTCTAACATACTCTCATATAGCCCTGGCTTCCAGAGGAGGAGGACAGTCCCCCGTCTTGACTCCATACCTATATGGTTTCCTACTCCCAAATCACCACACATGCCAAGCTCCTGCTGAACTCCAGCCACAGCATCTGGTTTAATGGATCCAACTGAAGATACAGGGAACTCTGGCCCACCAGGGTTACCAAACATGCAGTCACTGGACATAAAGGCCCACATCTGAGGCAGAAGCAACCTGGATAACCACATGCCCAAAACTGAAACTGCATCATTGTTACACCACATATTAAAATCAACTCAAAATGAATAAAAGTCCACACAGAAGATCTGAACACTTACAACTTATAAAATAGAAAACTCCTTGACATTAGCCTCAAGAGTGGTTGTTTACGTGTTAACAACTAAAGCACAGAGAGCAAAAGCAAATATAAGGAAATGAAACTACAACAAAAAGCAGTAAAGCAAAGATCAACGAAATGAAAGGACAAAACAATGAATAGGAGAAAATATTAGCAAACCAGATGTGTGATCAAGGGAATAATACAAGCATACCACTAAGAAACAAAGAATACTATTAAAAAAGGACAAAGGACTGAATCAATGTTTTCCAACAAAAACAGACAATGTACCCAGTGGGTATGTGAAAAAGTTCTGAACATTGCTATCATCAGCAAAATGCAAATCAGGATGACAATGGTTATTCCCTCTTAACTGTTAAATGGCTACTATTTTTTTTTTAATTTTTTTCACAGGCAGGGTGGACAGTGAGTGAGAGAGACAGACAGAAAGGTCTTCCTTTTGCCATTGGTTCACCCTCCAATGGCCGCCGTGGCTGGTGCGCTGCAGCCAGAGCACTGCGCTGATCCAATGGCAGGAGCCAGGTACTCATCCTGGTCTCCCATGGGGTGCAGGGCCCAAGCACTTGGGCCATCCTCCACTGCACTCCTTGGCCACAGCAGAGAGCTGGCCTGGAAGAGGGGCAACCTGAACAGAATCCGGCGCCCCAACCGGGACTAGAACCCGGTGTGCCGGCGCCACAAGGCGGAGGATTAGCCTAGTGAGCCACAGCGCCGGCTAAATGGCTACTATTAAAAAGTTAAAAGATAACAAGTATTGGGCACAATGTAGAGAACATGGAACACACAGTATTGGAGGGAATGTAAATTGTACCATCCACTATGAAAAGCAATATGGAAGTTCCTCAAATGAAATTAAAAAAGGAACAACCTTTATTGGCCATGAATCCAAAAGAAAATCACCATCTCAAAGAATTGTCTGCACCCCCACATTCACTTCAGCATCATTCACAATTCCACGATATGGAAATTACCCAAATGTTTGTTGATGGATGCATAAGGAAAAATGGGATACACACACAGTGGCATCCTCACCAAACCTTAAAAAGAAAGGAAACATTACTACTTGTCACAAGATGGATCCAAAAGTATGGAACTATAGGACATAACAGTGAGTGAAACAAGACACAGAAATAAGAAATACTACATGAGCACACTTACATGTGGAATATACAAAAGTCAAACTAACACAGTCAGGGAGCAGGATGGTGTTTGTGATGAACTGGGACCGTGAAAATGAAGAGATGTTAGTGGCCAATGAGTGCAGTGGAGGATGGCCCAAGTGCTTGGGCCCTAAACCCCATGGGAGACCAGGAGAAGTAGCTGGCTCCTGCCATCGGATCAGCGCTGTGTGCCGGCCACAGCGTGCTGGCCGCGGAGGTCATTGGAGGGTGAACCAACGGCAAAGGAAGACCTTTCTGTCTGTCTCTCTCTCTCACTGTCCACTCTCCCTGTCAAAAAAAAAATTAAAAAAGAGTGATAAATTTGTTAAGTAACTTCATTGTACTAATCCTTTCCTAGTGTTTTGTAAGTACCAGGAAAGTCAAAAGGTTTGTGTGAAAATGCAGTATAAAGATCAGATGCATATAGTAACACAGACTGTGTGCCTTGAATATATACTATTTTTGTTTCTCTGTTATACTGTAATTAGGCTAGAAAAATACAACATGCAAAAATAGGTTCCTATACTTAAAATGCAAATAAACATTAAGGAACTTAGATTAATATTGTGGGGTTTTGGTAGGCTTCATGGGACAGAAATGATTTTTAAGATATTCAGGATTTGGGCTGGCACTGTGGTGTAGCAGGTGAGGCCACCAAATGCAGTGCCGGCATCCCATATGGGGACCAGTTCAAGTCCCGGTTGCTCCATTTGCAATGCAGCTCTCTGCTATGGCTTCGGAAAGCAGTAAAGGATGGCCCAAGTCCTTGGGCCCTTGCACCCACATGGGAGACCTGGAGAAGCTCCTGGCTCCTGGCTTCAGATCAGCGCAGTTCTTGACATTGCCACCATCTGCAGTGTGATCCAGCAGGTGGAAGACCTCTCTGTCTCTCTGCCTCTCCTTCTCTCTCTGTGTAACTTTGACTTTAAAATAAATAAATCTCTTTATTTTTACAGGCAGAGTGGACAGTGGGAGAGAGAGACAGAGAGAAAGGTCTTCCTTTTGCCGTTGCTTCACCCTCCAATGGCCGCCGTGGCTGGTGCGCTGCGGCCGGCGCACCATGCTGATCTGAAGCCAGGAGCCAGGTGCTTCTCCTGGTCTCCCATGGGGTGCAGGGCCCAAGCACTTGGGCCATCCTCCACTGCACTCTGGGCCATAGCAGAGAGCTGACCTGGGAGAGGGGCAACCTGAACAGAATCCGGCGCCCCGACCGGGACTAGAACCTGGTGTGCTGGAGCTGCAGGCAGAGGATTAGCCTATTGAGCTGCGGTGCCAGCCAAAATAAATAAATCTTAAGAAACTATTCATGAACTTGACTAAACTAAATTACAGGTGGTTTCTTGAAAATAAAGATTCAGGAATTCTATCAAGAGAATACTTAAGACAATATCCAAGTAACATATTACACTGTCACCTCACCTCCGTCAAATTGAAAATTCAGAAATAGAAAATGAAAGGAAGTGTATCTGAAGGAAACCAGGAAAGTGAAAAGTGAAATGAGAATTATAAACTACTACATGCTTCTGCTTGCAGTGCTGGCGTCTCATAACAGCGCTGGTTTGAGTCCCCACTGCTCCACTTCCGACCCAGCTCCCTGATATGGCCTAGGAAAGTGGAAGATGGGCCAAGTGCTTGGGCCCCTGCACCCATGTGAGAGACCCAGAAGAAGCTCTGGGCTCCTGGATACATATCAGCTCAGCTCTGGCCATTGTGGCCCTATGGGGAGTGAAACAACAGACCAAAGACCTCTCTCTTTCTCTCTTTCTGCCCCTGCCTCTCTGTATCTCTGCCTTTCAAATAGTTAAATAAATCTTAAAAAAATCTTTCTTTCCCCATTTGACACTCACATGTCATCTTCCACAGTAATCAGGTGGGAAAATCAAGCAAGGTGATTCATTAGTGTAGGAGGGGTTACCAATCACATAGAGCTCAGTGTTTGTTGAAGCAGCAATTTTAAATGTAACATCATATGTAAGAAAATGTTAACAAAGTTTAAATCTCTTTGAAAGAAGCACTCTGAAAACTACACATATACCAATTCATTGAAGGATTTCCTGGACTCCATGCCTGTTCTCTCACCACAGCACTTCAGTAGAAAACTTTACAATATTTGCAATACTGAACTGCAAGTCACAGTTTTAGTTTTCCCATTCATAATTATTGAGGCCTACATAACTCACAAACAAAATTTTATAAAGGTGAAACAAAGACATTGTTTGTAGCAAACTCTCCATCTATTTTTCCCCCATAGATCTGACTTTAGTTAAACAGAGGGAAAGCATCTTAAGATATCTGGCATAAACCAATCTAATTTAGGAATCTCCCCAGAAAGTTTCTATATTTGAACTTCTTATTAGTAGTACACTAGAAATTGCTAGCCTAGGATTTTTGTGGGAGATGCTCAAGTTCTATGGTGGTCACAGGAGCAGAGGTGTGGAAAATGTAATGGAATTGAGACATAAAAACAAAAATCAAAAGAATCACATATTCATGTGGCTTTGAGAAGGGTGTAGGGACCAGCCAGCCTTTAAGATGCCTGGTGATTGTTATCAGAGAACATTGTGGATTGGGAGCATGAGAAAACAACAGAACATATTTTTCTTGGCTTGTTGTGTGTGAGGGCAAAGAATTATGGAATCACCGAACCAAGCTCTAAAATAGCCAAAACGAGAAAACCATGGGCAATATAAGCAGGTCTAGCTAATGAGGCGAGAAAAATCCAAGACCTTCCTGAAACACGGTATAGAGATAAGGCTGTCTAGGATGGGAAGACCAGTGAGAATAAACACCTGCACTTAACATGGGGTCATTTCAACTTCTGGATTTGAACAATCAGCACTAACAGGAACAGCAAGAGTAGATGACGAGGAAACTGGAACATCCATGAGGACGTGCACCAAAGGGATGTTTCTGAGTAGTCACTGGTCAGCATCTCATAAGATGAGGATCAAGGAACGATCCTTGGGTGTCAACACTAGGAACTGCTAACCAGAAGGAAGTGAGACTTAATTCACCACATACTGTAAGAACCAAACCACAAAACACAATACCTATGGATTTTGAAATTTTGTGCTGTTTGAAACACGGGGACAAATAGAGATTTCAATTCATCAACTGATGTTTTAGAACCAATTATATGGCAACCATTGTGGATACTGTGCAGAAACAATGCCCCTGCCCTCTCAGACCTAAAAATTGTCTAAAAATATCATAATCCAAATGATTTAAATACTTCAAAATCTAATTTAGAAGTAAAAAGAACCTGTATTGAGTTATTCAGTACATTATAGTTTTATAACTGAAACAAACATACTTAGGAAGTAATGCTTCCCTCTCAAAATTTCAGTGCCATCCTTGGATCTAGGTGCCTCTGATGATAAACAGAGTCCCCATATGCCTAGTTAATGCAATAATATGACTGGACTATGTAAATTTTACATGATATGTCTCCCCTTATAACTGCATTCATTACAATATAAGAATATATTCCTCAGGAAATTTTTCATAAAATTAGGGAAACACTGGATATCACAGAGACAGGATTAGAATTCAGTGGGGGAAGGACACTTATTAAGCCATTGCTTTGGGTGTACCAGTTAATGCTATCACTGCTGTGTTGGAGAACCCTCAATGCAAACTGAGATAAACAATCTTAGCAAATTAGGAAAACCAGGAAGCAAAGCCTGTGAGCAGGAACCTCCTTGCTGGATGACCAGATCCATTTTCTCAGCTCCTATCCACTAAGTAAAACTATAAATCCAGAAAACGAAACAAGAGACCTGGAAATTAACACAGTCGCTGGGCATCTAAATCACCCACCCAAAAGAAGGTGACTCACCTGCTGCTGGTTCACCCACCCTGGCATCAGAATTCAGCCAGGTAGGCTCACACCTCCTGGAACTGTATGTGATACCCCGAGTACATATACATTTTACAATATACAATTTACAATCTATTTAGCACATATGATATTAAATTTATAATATATAAATATATGAATGATACGCACAAGCATTTCAAGAAGACTCACCAGGCAAGGATGGACAAACCTGAGGGTCCTGTTGAATCCACTGCCACTCCTTTGACACCAGCATCCCGGCCCTCCCTGCAGGTATTGCTCTTGGCTGCTCACCTCCTTGTTCTTAGGGCCATGGCTTAGCACATGTTCCAATGAAGAACTCCACAACGCTGGACACCAAGAAGAGAAAAGGGAAACAGCAGCACTGAGTACCCTTTTTATAAACTCAGTATTCAATGGCATATATCAAGTCTGATTGGATTACCTCCAGGCTCCCACCAATCAGAAAACAAAGACCAAGCCTGTGCAGGCTTGCACAGGGGGTGTGGCTCCAGGCTTCTCCTGAGCTCCTGCTGTCTGTCCCAAGTAGGCAGTGAAGCCAGGCTCCAGTGCAGTGGGGCCACAAGTCGATTGTTTGTTTCACTTTTGTCATGGAATTTATTCCAACATTCGATCTAAAATTTGACAGTTTTTCTCTTTGGGTACAGTGCATACTCATCTGCTTTTTCTCCTTAGAGTGTTCAAATAAAGTGAAATTGTTTTTATACGACTCATGTATTGGGAGTGGTGGCTTTTTTTCATCTACTGGATTACAGAAAGAAAACAAGTATGGGATGTTGGCATTACAGGTGGTGGCTTAACCCACTGCACCACAACACTAGCCCCTAACCACAGAATTTTAGAAGCCCAATGAGTCAGAAAATAGACTGTCTCATATGTGGAAGGAATGAAATGTATAGTTTCAGTAAGTCTGAATTATTTTTATTTCAGAAAACAAGAAAACACATAGATATTTCAACTAGTTGATGAGGTGTCAGATATCACACAAATGATTCATTTAGTGTCATCGTTACCATGGCTGTATCTTTTCCTCTAACAACTGGTTTAGATGCTTGCTTTAAATGTGTGGCTAGCCTTGGAAAGCTGGAAATCTTGATGCCAAGCAGCTGTGAGATGAAATTTAAAACAGAGCCATACCATCTAGAACCACAGCCTAGACCTAATTCTAGTGTTTACCTCTTGGAGATAGTTGGAAATCAGAAACTATAGAAGTAAGAAAACACCATCTCCACCTCCAGACTCCACATTAAGCACCATGTGCACTGACCAACAATGCTTTACTCCCTCCTCCTTAATAAAAAAAAGAATAATAAAAATAAGTCTATGATTGCTGCACTATGCTTATAAGATACCTCTGCTTAAAAATACACCATTAAATACAAAATGTCAAGGTTGTATAATAACTCTAAGAAGTTTATAACTCAGAGAAAGTTCCAGGAGGCAAGGTTAGGCCTGTCCTTATCTCTGGAAAAGTGGGCAACCCCTCAGGGCCGCAACTGTTAGTGAGCAACACTGAATTGAAAAGTCACAAGTTGAGGGACTGTGTACTAATGGAACCCTACCAACCATCTAAACGAAGAGAGAACCATCATGTAGACATTGTGCGCATACCACACCACCTGTGGGTAAGACTTCCCAGGTGTGCACAGCACTAGCCCTGGAAGTGCCAGTCACAGAGTGTAATGGTGCCCATGGGAGCTGTGCAGTGTGACCACTTTGCAGTAATAACATCTCTACCCAACAGCTCTCGAGTAGCTCAGGGGTATAACAGGTACATCATGTAAAAACCAGCAGATTAATTTTTACACAGTTTCAAAAATATCAATCAGCTCACTTCACACAGTCAGTATGTGTCACTTCTGAAGAACACTATCAGCAAACTTCAACAAAAATTTCAGTCAAGGTTTTAGATCAGTTTACACCGTGGGTCTGCAAGATTCTTTTTCTTTCTACTTGAGGCTTTCTTTGAATGGATAAAGGTTCTTTTAAACATTTCATTTATTTTAAAGGCAGAGTTACATAAAGAGAGGGAGAGACAGAGAAAGAGAGAGGTCTTCCATACACTAGTTCATTCCCCAAATGGCCACAACAGCCAGGACTGTGCGAGAACAAAGCCAGGAGACAGGAACGGGGGTGCAGGAGCCCAAGCACTTGGGCTATCTTGTGCTGCCCTCCCAAGTGCATTAGCAGACAGCTGGATTGGAAGTGTAGCTGAGACTCTGAATCAGTGTCCATGTGGGATGCTGGTATCATGGGTGCGGCTTTACCAGCTAAGCCACAACGGCAGCAACACATGTTCTTATTTTTTACTTTAAAGATTTACAAAACCCCTCAGAAAGCTAGAAATTTTATAACATAGCCAATAACTCTGAAAGGACTAGAGTTAATAATGGGTGGAGTAGGGCATTTGGCACAGTGGTTAAGGAGAAACTACCTGGCCTGGTGACTGGACAGTGCTGTCTGTGACTGCCCACCAACCTACTTTGTTTTCAGCTGTGAGCACCAGAGCTTTGAAAGCACATCTAATAATGTCCAACACAAAGAGGCAGACTGAAGGGCAGTTAGGCACAAGAGTGTACTGCTCTAGTCTTTTCCACACTGAAGGTGCAGAGGTCTGTTCAACTCCTGTGTATATTTTGACAAAGTCATCCTTCTGGTAGTGAAAGAGCTGGCATGCAATGCCACTTCATTATGCAGAATGCTGACTTGCTGTCTAGTGGTTAAATGCTGTGATCTAGTAGTTCAAGGGCTACTGTACATGAACAGCTTCACTCCTTCAAAGACTCACATATGTGGTTCAAGGTTTCATTCGCCTGAACACGGCATTCAACAAAGAAAGTAAGTAGCTCAATTATCTTCCTCTAGCAAATCAAAAGTCAGTGCAGCTCTGGGGCTTCTTCTGGAACCTGCCTGACTGGCTCTTTTCTCAGGCCTTCTGTGCTTGCTATTGCCAGTTGCAGCAGGATGGGGCCTTCTGCAGGTTATCAGTGGGGCTCAGGCTTCACTGCACATGGGTCTCTATTCACGAGTCCCATCAGCAGAGAACCTTCCAAGACCATCCGAGTGGCAGCCTCTCCTGCACCTGGTCTCGCCCCACACACCTCCTCCCTTGTCCTTTTCTCTGCTTTATTTTTCATCTGAAGTCTTCACCACACTTGACATTATATTCTACTGGAAGTGCTCAAGACTGACCCAGTCTAGAATGCAAGCTCGTGAAGGCAGAGCATGGTCTTGTTTATCATGCTATTCCCAGGGTCCCTGGCCAGTAACAGCCTTCCATAACCACTACCTGCATTAATAAACAGGAATAGAAGCCAAACACCTTTGTTTCTAGCTTAACAGATGCTCACCTCCCTGTTAGCTTTAATGGACTCCTCTACACCGCCTGCCCTTGGTGTGCCAACAGGGAATGATGGAAGGACAGCTCTTCCCTTCCAAATGTCTTGTGTTGAAGCAGAGATGCTTCATTGAAAAGAATGTGAATTATAAAAGACCCAGTGTTGATGGAAAACACAGGAGATTTACCACACTGGTTGTGGAAGTCTAGACAGATGCTATCCTGGAGGATAATTCAGAAGGACCTAGCAACATTTTAAACAGGAATGTACTTGACCTAGTGATTCTCAGATAATGCAGGTAATCAAAACAGTTCAAGGGATGCTCAGGTATGGATATTCCAGGTTTCTCACTGCAGCATTATTTTAATGGTAAAAAATCAGAATTATCACACAAAATAGCAACCATTTGTGTTGGAATAAAATGTAATCTTATACAGTCACTGAAGAGAATTAGATCTGTATGTTTATAATGATACAAAAATTACTATACTGTCAAGTATAAAAAGGAACATGGAAAACCATCCTATTAAGAACACAGTTCTGCACAAAGTCATTTCTATGTGCATGTGAGCACAGTACACACACAAATATACCCCCACACTCCCCCACACACACTTTAAGGCAGGGAAAGCACCTGTAAGAGGACACACCCAACTGTCACCAGTGTTTCGGACATCTCCAAACAGAACTGAGGGCTAACTTCCATTTTCTTTTTTTCAACTTCCACTTATTAAATCATAAATTGTGTAATGTGCACACTTTAGGGACAAGTAAATCACATTCAGAACAATGACAAGTAAATATGCTGAACTTCTTTTAAATTCTGGAGCCAAAAATCTTCAATATTTATGAAACTAAAATTCTGGGCTCTGGTATCAAGTTCCAGATGAACAAATGCAACCAGTACTTGAGGCTTTATTTATTCCTGACCCATAGAATGAGGCTGGGAACACTTGTCCTATCCCCTGCTCAGGGTTCCCAGGTAGCTAAATTAAAGCCATAGGAAGAATTAAAAGTGAAACTTATGGCCTGGGAAAGCAGCAGAAGATAGCCTAATTCTTGGGCCCCTGAAACCATGCAGGGGACCTTGAAGAAGCTCCTCACTCCAGCTTTGGAATCGGTTCAGCTCTGGCCATTGCAACCATTTACGGAGTGAACCAGTGGATGGAAGACCTCTCTCTCTGTCTGTAACCTACTTCACAAATAAATAAATAAATCTAAAAAATTTGCTCTATCTCCCACTGCTTTTCAGAGAGAAGGTGGATAAAAAGGTGCTGTGGGCTCTAAATCCATTTGACAAAAAGGACTAAGATTACAATCAGGAGCAGTAGTAAGCAGGCTTTCAACCATAAAATGGAATAAAAGCTATGTTTCTTATCACACCAAGTATTGGTCCATTGCTACTCAAAAGCAAAGCATTTCACCCTTGTAATTATGCTCACACAACATGCTTTTATATACCCTAGTGGTTTGGAAAATTTCTTCAGAATACTCAAGATTTATTTTTAAAGAAGAGAAAATGCCAGCTTTGATAAAACGAACATGCCTGCACTTGAAGGGAAAATTAAACCTTTAAAAAAAAGCAGTGAAACTACCAGATTGTGAAAAGGATACTTTATCCACCAGGAAGTTTCTGAAAGCTATTTTTCTGTCATATACAAACAAGGTGTCCAAACTCAGGACTGAACAACACGTTCTACCAGTGACACACAGCCACAATCCTAAATTATGGTTCTTGCCAAGGCTTCAAATAGAGGGTACATTTCTAATTATGCTGGGTAAGCTCCAACTCCCTTGGTTTTGAGCAAGCAGCAAATTGTAGTCTAATGCTGCAAAGTTCTATCTAGTTCCTAGTACCACAGGTTCAGTAAGTTATAACAAACTTCAGATGGTGAATTTACTGATAACAAAAGATGACCAAAAAGACTTTCCAGATACATTTCCTCAGGTTTTTAAAAAAAGGCATTTTAAGGTTGCTACAGCAATATAAAAGGAAAGTAAAGACCACCACTGTTAAGGTCAGAGATGCTGTCTCATCTGCATTCCTTGTAGGTTGAGTCCTATTAGTGAGTCTTGTGGGGAGCAATCCGGACTAGACTAAGTTACTCGAATTAAGACTTATTCTATGCATCTGCTCTCCCACAATATGGCGCTGGGAGAGAAGTAAACAGCTTCCGCACAGCTGCCTCCAGTTCAACCAATTAACTGTAGGACTTGCTCCTGATTGGAGAGCAGCGTACTCAGCCGAGTTGGGATTGGCGGAGGAGGACTATAAAGGAGGAGAGAGACGGCATGCACTAGGAACATCTATGGGGAACATCTAAGGGAACCCGTGCAGCCCCCAGAGAGCCGGCCGGCGGTGTGCCGCTCCCCTGCGGAAGTGGGGAATGCGGCCAGGGGGAACTGCCCTTCCACGGAGGTGGAAGGGATAGTAGCCAACCCGGGAAGGACCAGCAGCAAACCCGGGGAGGGCCGAGCAGACGAAAGAACAGCGCAGGGTCCTGTGTTGCTCCTCCACGAAGAGGGGGAGCGACATAATGGTGCCGTGACTCGGATAGGAAACCTAGGGCGGATAGGAAACTTAGGAGGGAAGAAATGACTCGGATAGGAAACCTAGGACGGATATGAAACTTAGGAGGGAAGAAACGGGAAGAATTGGGAAAATATCGGAGAGACTAGCAAACAGCCTAGGGAAAAGCCGGACGAAAAAGGAGCCGGAAGAAGCTATTGAAAGCCTAGGCATAGACTCGGATACGGATTACGGGGGGAAGCTGGGAGAAATCTTTAAGGTCGAAAGCGAAAGTGAAAGCTAGAACAAACAGACTCGGACGCGGACTGTGGGGAGAGGCCAGGAGAAATGAGGGAGGAATATTGTTGGAGGAAAGCTTGGGAAAACATACCGGGTAGAGAAAAATGTTAGGGAAATTGAAGCCGCGGAGGGCAGGCCAAGGCGGAGACGAAAGCCACTTTGGGGTTCTCAAGTTAGCCCGGGAATAGGGGGCGAAAAGTTGAAACCAGAAGCTGAGACGTAAGCCAGATTGGGATCCGTCTGATTAGCCCGGGGAGCAAAGGACGGGAAGCCAAATCGTGGGGCGGAGACGTACGCTGGGTTGAATTCGCCAGGCTAGCCCGGGGAACTTAGATTGAATCCTAGTGGCGGAGACGCAAGCTACGCTGTGTTACTCGCGGAAGCCGCCGCGTGCAGAGAGAGCACGGGGCGTGAATAGATAGGGAACGCTGGCGTAGGCCGTGGTTCAGACGCGAAAGGGTTAAGCGTGGAGACCGCGGAGCGCGCAAAGCCGAGCCGCGCAAAGCCGGGAAGCTGCGCAGATGAGAGAGGCGCGCGGGCTGAAGCGGCGCAGAGCCGGGAACCCGCCGGCGGGGCGAGGTGCCGGAAAGCTGCGGGGATAAGAGAAACAGAAGTTTAGAAGTAAAAGAGAAATAGGAATGTTGGCAGACAGAAGTAAAATGGGAGAAATAGAAATGCCCGGAGATAGAGAAATAGAGAAAAATAAGGCCTCCCCTCAACATGCCAATTAGAAGGCTTGGATTCGGTCTGCCCGATTAGTGAGGCGATGAGCACCTGGGCGGCTAGCCGCAGGTCACCGAAGACAGGCACGAATTAACATCAGTAAGGCTTCCCCACAATACAACAATATTAAGCTTGGATTCGGTCTGCCTGATTTAAGGCGGTAAGCGCCAGCAAAGCTCGACCAGAGTATGAGCTGCAGGTCACCGAAGATAGGCACGAACCAACACTAATAAGTCTCCCCCACAATAAGGCAATGAGAAGGCTTGGATTCGGTTTGCCTGATAGGTTTTGTAAACACCTGCAGGCAGTTCTAGCAGAGCAGAGTATGCGCTGCAGGGCACCGAACACAGGCACGCATCAGCGCCTAAAAACCTCCTCACAACATGGCGAAGAGAGGACCCGGATTCGGTTTGCCTGATGGATAGGACTTGTAAGAGCCTGTGGCAACTCTAGCAAGTACAGCAGAGTGTGTGCTGCGGGACACCGAAGACAGGCGCGTATCAACGCCAAAAAATAAAAAGAAAGGGGGATCTGTGGGGAGCAATCCGGACTAGACTAAGTTACTCGAATTAAGACTTATTCTATGCATCTGCTCTCCCACAATATGGCGCTGGGAGAGAAGTAAACAGCTTCCGCACAGCTGCCTCCAGTTCAACCAATTAACTGTAGGACTTGCTCCTGATTGGAGAGCAGCGTACTCAGCCGAGTTGGGATTGGCGGAGGAGGACTATAAAGGAGGAGAGAGACGGCATGCACTAGGAACATCTATGGGGAACATCTAAGGGAACCCGTGCAGCCCCCAGAGAGCCGGCCGGCGGTGTGCCGCTCCCCTGCGGAAGTGGGGAATGCGGCCAGGGGGAACTGCCCTTCCACGGAGGTGGAAGGGATAGTAGCCAACCCGGGAAGGACCAGCAGCAAACCCGGGGAGGGCCGAGCAGACGAAAGAACAGCGCAGGGTCCTGTGTTGCTCCTCCACGAAGAGGGGGAGCGACAAGTCTCAAACACCATTCTGCAGAACTTCATAGAGTTTTTAATTTCACAAGGCTGTAGTGATTGTTTCTGGTGCCCAGTACAGACTACCTAGTGCTGTACTGCTCAAAACATCCCAGCAAACCTTGTGGTCCATTCAATTCTAGAAGTTTCTTCTGCCTTCTCATTTATTGCTAATTATATTTCTCTGCTTTTTTATGACTTTTCCACATGGAGAATTCTCTAAAATACCTTCAGGCCAGACTTCAGCCCCTGGATCCTCAAGAGTGCAATAATGTACAGTCTGCAGGGCACTGTAAGAGGTCAGCGAGAAGTCCCCTGGTGTTAATAGCTTAATACTGTTTTCTCCTTTACACCACATCATTAAATTGCTTTCATTATCCATAAAGTAATTCTTTATTTCACAGCAAATGAGATCTGACACTAATTCAAATAGGCTAATTTCAACCTAACAAAATAATTTATTCCTAATAACTAAAGAAACAAGACAATGACAAAAAATTGTGCTTCGGTGCCTGCACCTGCATGGGAGACCTGGAGAAGCACCTGGCTCCTGGCTTTGGACTGGCATAGTTCCAGCCATGGTGGCCATTTGAGGGGTGAACCAACAGAAGGAAGACCTTTCTCTTTCTCTCTCTCTCCCTAACTCTATCTGTCAAATAAATTTTAAAAATATGGATCCTACCAGAGCAAAGAATGATGCTACATGATAATTTACAAGGCAGAGGCCAGCAGAGAAGAAGCAAGAAGCCTAAAGATTCTCCAAATGCACCAAAATGCTGCCCTTCCTGAAGTGCAAGCTGACTTGAAGCAGAGGAATGAAATTTCCTTTCCAAGTTAGAACAAATGCACCCATTAGCATTAAGTTATTTTTTAAAAAAGATTTATTTTATTTGAAAAAGTTAGAGAGAGGTCGAGCCAGAGAGAGAGAGAGAGAGAGGTCTTCCAACAGCTGGTTCACTCCCCCATGACTGCAATGGCCAGTGCTGAGCTGATCCAAAGCCAGGAGCCAGAATCTTCTTCTGGGTCTCCCAAATGGGTGCAGTGCCCCAAGGACTCAGGCCATCTTCTACTGCTTTTCCAGGACTTAGCAGAGAGCTGGATCAGAAGTGGAGCAGCTGGGACATGAAGTGGCACCCATATGGGATGCCAGTACTGCAGGCCAAGACTTTAACCTGCTGTGCCACAGCGCCGGCCCCAGCATCAATTTCTTATAGGACCATCCCCTTGTCCTTCTGAGACTCTGCTCCATACCAGTGAAAAGACACAGTTTTACCTTCTAAGCTACACACAGATTCAGCGAGAGCCTCCAGAGCACCATGGGTTGCTGTGCCACCCTGGAATCCCAGGAAGATCATGCAGTCCCAGGAGGAAGCACTCAGCTCCACCCTGAGGCAGCACTCATAAATCCACCATGCGTGTCTGTGATCACAGTTGGATATACAAGTGGTCACACAGATCCAAGGAGCTCTGTTACATGTTTTCTGGCATCTGGAAACTCAGAGGTCAACTCAGTGCAACATTTCCAGAGGCCAGAGCCTCTACACCTAGGACCAAGCAGCTCAGAACATGTCCTGGGGGTGGGGGCAGTAAACTTCCCAAGGCAGGAAAAGTTCAAGTTGCACATAAAGTCCTGACCTCCTGTCCAAGATCCATTTGTGGAGCTCTTAAGGTGACCTTAGTTATAAGGGGGCTGTTCTGGATGCAACTTTTTTTTTTGACAGGCAGAGTTAGACAGTGAGAGAGAGAGAGAGAGAGGGACAGACAGGTCTTCATTTTCCGTTGGTTCATTCCCCAAATGGCCGCTATGGCCGGTGTGCTGTGCTGATCTGAAGCCAAGAGCCAGGTGCTTCCTCCTGATCTCCCATGTGGGTGCAGGGCCCAAGCACCTGGGCCATCCTCCATTGCCTTCCCGGGCCACAGCAGAGAGCTAGACTGGAAGAGCAGCAACTGGGACAGAATCCAGCACACCAATCGGGACTAGAACCCGGGGTGCCAGCACCACAGGCGGAGGATTAGCCAAGTGAGCCATGGCACCAGCCTGGATGCAACATTTCTGTCATCGGCCTTGTGTGGACCTTGATTGCCAGGCTCAGAGCAGGAATACAGCAGAGACAGACTGTCCCCTGACTCATTTGTGAACACAGTTCTGACAGTGTGGTACCACAGAAGCACTAAGCAGAGTCGTGGGGACTCAGAATGCTCAGAGAACCTATAGGAGGTCTCTGCCACAGCAGCATTCCAGTTCCTCTCAGTGCTCAAGGCCAGGAATGAGGAGCCTTACACTGGAAAAAGATACCAGCCCTAGCTGGAAAAGAGGTCTCTAAGAAAATCAAGGAGTTTGATCATGAGACAGTATGACTAGCTAGTCCACACAATCCTCAGGGAGCTGACTTAATAAGACATTAAGTCTGCCCAGGTGCCCTGGAGATCCTATGACTAGACCTGGATGGATTAAAGCCAATGGGTTATACTCAGCAGCCAGGGATAACCTCATGGGCGTGCAGCCTACATAGTCACATAGGAACAGTCACACACTCAGAAGGGCCTGCACTGGGTTTAAGCCTCTGCTGGTGGTGTCTTAAAAAGCCTCAAAATTTTATCTTTGAACTTATGTTTTGTAAGTGAGTCAAAAGAACATGAGTCTGAGCCAAGGAGATACATGGAAGAAAGGAAAGAGATTTATGTTTTAGTATCTTTAGTGGCACTTTACCGCTGCCTTTGGAACAAGGTGCTCACAAAATTGTGCAGCAGGCCCAGTGAGCAGTGGTGAGGTAAACCCCTCACAAGTAGCCAGCCACACTTTGAAGGAAGAACTATTCAGGGATGGGCTTTTGGTATAGCAGCTAAGCCACTACTGGAATCCCCACAGCCCATGTTAGAGTGCCCAGGATCAAGTCCTGGCTGAAGTCCTGGTTCCAGCTTCCTACTACTACAACCTGGGAGGCAACAGGTGATGGCTCAAATACTTACATTCTTGCTACTCACATAGGAGACTGGGATTGAGTTCCCAGACCCTGGCTTTACATACCTTTCCAGCTGTTATGGGCATTAGGGAAGTAAACTAACGCATGAAATATTTCTTTCTTCTTTTGAAATAAAGAATAAAGAATAATAAAAAAATAATAAAAAAAAGTCTAATCACCAGGGACCTTGAGGATTCCTCAAACCCTCTGGTCCTAACCCTACCAGCAAATCTCCTTTCATACCTCAGGGTCCCTCTTAAAGTCAGTTCCAGTCCCAGGGTGGCAAGGTGTCCTCCTCAGACTCTCCCAACAGCTCAAGACTCCCCACTGGTGTGTACCAGGACACAAGACCTATATTAACAAATCACAGCATGAGGCCATAGCATTAGGAAGAAGGGTCCTTAGTGACACAGCTCAAGTCCCTGTAGTTATGCTGCACACAAAGACAAGCCCAAAGACTAGGACCACTGGTTTTCACCAGCTACCACCTCTCTGATACCCCAACTCTGGAACTACTGGAAGCTGAGGTTCCAACCCAAGGAGGGACACAACTCTGGGGCAAGCACAGCATGATTTAAACTGGAACTTCATTGATCTCTATATATGGCCTAGGGCTGGTTCCCACTTCCTTTAACTCATATTTCTTTTTTTTTGACAGGCAGAGTGGACAGTGAGAGAAAGGTCTTCCTTTTGCCGTTGGTTCACCCTACAATGGCCGCCACGGCTGGCGCACCGCGCTGATTTGAAAGCAGGAGCCAGGTGCTTATCCTGGTCTCCCATGGGGTGCAGGGCCCAAGAACTTGGGCCATCCTCCACTGCACTCCCGGGCCACAGCAGAGAGCTGGCCTGGAAGAGGGGCAACAGGGACAGAATACGGTGCCTTGACCAGGACTAGAACCTGGTGTGCCAGCGCTGCAAGGCAGAGGATTAGCCTACTGAACCGCGGCACTGGCCCTTAACTCATATTTAAAAGGGTATCAGTGGTGCCTTTCTCACAGAGCTTTGAAGAGGATTAGACAGGACAATGTTGTATAATTAAATAAAGCTCTTGCTTCCCCTCCTTGTGTTGTTATTTAGAAATGAGACAATGGTACATTAAGAAGCCTGACCACTGAAAGTGCTTCATTAATGCTGATTCTCTTAAACATCCTTTCTTGTCCCTCCTACCTTTATTGCTGTAAACAGACCCTTCTATAACCAACAGTTCCTGTCCCAAGATCCAACAGTGAGTGCATTGTTAGTTCTGCATAAGCTGAATTCCAACTGTGTACCAGGGACTACAGGAATGAAAGCAGAGAGACAAAGTCCTGCCCTGGACAAGCTCACAGTTTTATACAGGATATAGGTATTTAGCAAATAAATGGTGATGAAATGGGTAAGCAATTTACATGCATAGGTAGTGTGTTACAGAAGCTCTGGATACTTAGTTTTGCTGGGGGGAATGAGAGAAAAGTATCATAGAGAAGGAAGACACCCATATGGGATGCTGGTACTACAGGCGGCAGCTTCATCCACTATGCCACTGTTCTGTCTGCCACTCCCCCACCCCCAGGCTGTTCCCACTTGTGATCCAGATGTATGCTGAAATGCCTAGGAAAGCAGAGGATGCACCCCAAGAACTTGGGCCCCTGAACCCACTCTGGAGTACTGGATAAAGTACCTGGCTTCTGCTCCCGCCTGGCCCAGCCCTGGTAATGTAGTCACCTGGGGGGTGAACCCATACACGAAGATCTCTCCCACACCTCCTCATCTATAATTCTGCCTTTCAAATTAGTATTTAAATAGAAAAAAATATCCAGTACTTACTATGAGGTGTCAGAATCTTGGGACAGCCTGGAACACAGCACAGAGGGATTCTTGGCGTTTCTCTAAGCTTCTGCTTTCTCCTTCGTGTGTGCAGCCTGTGAAAATTCACTGGATTATGTGCCAATTAATTAGAGCGTCCCCATGCCCCCGTTTTCCTGCACACACACCTTATGCTTCCTAACAACCTGGAGAAGAGAGGCTGTGAGTCAAGTCCCCCTCTCAAGGACGTGGCAAAGGCTACTTCCGGCCAGGGACAGAAAAGCCCCAAGACAGAACCAGGCCTGTGGGAAAAGTTCTACCTCTCCCAATCCCCACCACCACACATGCCCACCAGCACTCCTGTCACTCTCCCCCTCCCTTTCCTCTCCCCCACATGGGTTTCTGCCCCTCCCTACCTTGCCTCCCCACCTTCATGCCACCTTTTCATTCTCCCCCCTTCCTCTCTCCTCCAGCCTCCTCTTGACACCCACTCTTCTCCACCTTCTATCTCAGCTACCCCTCACACACACCCTCCCCACTCACTGTCCCCCGGGCCCCTCCTACCCAGTGACAGGAAGGCCACCATGCCAAACTCTCCACAGAAAGAGCCTTTCTGTTCCTCTGACACAGGAATCCAGACCTGAGGTGTAGTCTTTCAGAGGGGCCAAAGAAGAGGACTGTGCCTAGAAAGTTCCAGAAGCACAAGATAACTGAGTGGCTGCCTCACCAGAGTTTCACCTAATCCTGGCTTGACCCTGGGGGGGTGGGGGGGGAGGCACTGTATCTCCTCAGGCTCAGCCACCAGCATCGAAATCAGCAACTCAGGGCTTGCATAAGCTCTGAGCTGGGGCAGACATGACGCTGACTCCCACCGGAGCACCATGCAGAAGAAACAGATGCACCTGCGGGTGCACTTCCGGGTCACAGTGCTGGGCACAGGCACACTCCTCACTGGTGACTGACAGGGCACCAAGGGATGCAGCTACGCCCTGATGCCCCAGGACCACTTCCATTCCTGCCTCATCAGGCTGTGACCCAGGGAGGCAGCCACTGACGGCCCAGGCACTCTGGACCCAGCCACCCTGTCTAGTGGGAGTCCTGAATGGAGCTCCTGCCTCCTGGCTTCTGCCTGGACCAGCGCTGCCCCTTGCTGCTGCTTGGGGAGAGCAGCAGTGCAAGCAGCATCATGAGCACTCTTTCTCACTCTGAGTGATCATCCATCTGGGGGGTTACCCCCCAGGTGGCTAAAAAGGCCAGGGCTTGGCCAGGCCAAAGCAGAAGCCAGGGACTTTATCCGGTGCCCAATTCTGGGTTCAGGGTCCTAAGACCTTGGGCCTTCTCCCTCTGCTTTCCCAGCAATGTTCGCAGACAGCAGCATTCCATGGGCAATGGCTTCCGGAGGACCTGGCATTGTGGGGTAGTGGCTATAGCCACCACCCACATCGCACATCCCATCTAGGCGCCAGTTCGAGTCCTGGATGCTGCACTTCTGATGTGGCTCTCTGCCGTGGTTTGGGAAGGCAGTAGAAGATGGCCCAACTCCTTGTGCCCTTGTACCCATGAAGGAGACCACAGGGAGGTTCCGGGCTCCTGCTTTTAGATCTCCTCTGCTCTGGCCATTGCAGCCGAATAGGAAGTGGAACAGCAGATGGAAAACCTATGTATCTGTCTCTCTCTTTCTCTCTCTCGCTCTCTCTGCCTCCCATCCTCTCTGTGTATATGTCTGAATTTCAAATAAATAAATATTTAAGAAAAAGTAAAAATTAAAAAAGGAAGACATAGCTGTAAATAAAATACAGGCCAACTACTAGAGTTTATTTACAAACTGATACTATAGGTATTGCATACCAAATAGACACAGAATTTGAAAAAGAATTTAAATCAGTCTTAGAAAAGATTCTAGTACCCATTCATTCTCTTCTTCCTTACAAACATTCTGTGTGGCATTATCTCTGACTTAAGCATGAGGAAATCTTTGTAATTTATTTATTCAGACACTTATGTACCCACTCACACAAGGACTTGAAACACCTGTGATCTACAGAGTTCTCCATGGAACACAGATCTACTTCCCAGACACCACCCTGCACAGTCTAGCCCTGCATTTAAAGTACAGATCATGTTGGAAACAGGCCAAATCACATGTCCCACAAAGCAAGAGAGAATACAGAAAGGTAGTATCTGAGGTCACTATTCACATTTTCTACATGCACACAATCATGTTGGTACTTCTTCTCTAATTTCTCATTGTAGATACAAATTGGGAAGGAGGAAGTCCAACTATCCGTATTCGCAGATGACACAATTCTATATATAGAAGATCCAAAAGACTCCACTAAGAGACTATTGAAATTCAGAGTAGAGTTAGGTAATGAGCCAGGAAAAAAAAATCAAGTCTTTGTATACACAGACAATGTCATGGCTGAGAAAGGAATTCTAAGATCAATCCCATTCACATAGCTACAAAGAAAATAAAAAGCTTGGAATAATTTAACCAAGGATGTTCAACATCTGGGAATCACAAAAGATTAAAGAGAGAGATACAAGAGGACACCAAAAAAAAAAAAATGGAGAAGCTTCTGCCCTGCAAAAGAAAACACTCAGCAAAGTAAAGAGGCAACTAACGGAATGGGAGAAATTATATGCAAAGTATGCAACTGATAAAGGATAAACTAAACCACAAGAAACTTTCAAAAAACTCAACTACAGCAAAACAAACCACCCACTCAGGAAATGGGCGAGGGGCTTCCACAGGCATATTTCAAGAAAGGAAATCTAGGAGAAACAGTGACTTGATCAGCTCTTGTCCTGACTGTTGACGTACAATGTAATACTTTATCCATTTTAGTATTTTTTTTGTTTTGTTCTAGTACTATTGGTTGAACTCTGTAATTAACACACAATTATTCTTAGGTGTTTAAATTTTAACTGAAAAGTGATCCCTGTTAAATATAAGAGTGGGAATAAGAGAGGGAGGAGATGTACAATTTGGGACATGCTCAATCGGACTTGCCCCAAATGCTGGAGTTAGAAAAGTGCAAGGGGATTCCAATTCAATCCCAACAAGGTGGCATGTACCACTGCCATCTCACTAGTCCAAGTGATCAATTTCACTTCACAACTGATCACACTGATAGGTCGAAGAGTGAAAGGGATCACACAAACAAGATTAGTGTCTGCTAATACTAACTGACAGAATCAAAAAGGGAGAGAAGGATCCATCATGGGAAGCAGGATACACAGCAGACTCATAGAATGGCAGATGTTCTAAACAGCACTCTGGCCTCAGAATCAGCCCTTAAGACATTCGGATCTGGCTGAAGAGCCCATGAGAATATTTTAGGCATGGAAAGCCAAGACACTCTGGAAAAAAAAAAAAAAAGAAGACCTAAATGAAAGATCTCTGCGAGTGACCCCAGTGGAAAAAATGGGTCATCAAAGAAGGACGTACCTTTCACTGAAGGGAGGAGAAAACTTCCACTTTGACTATGACCCTGTCAGAATAAGATCGAAGTCGGCAAACTCAAAAGGCTTCCAGAGCCTTGGCAACTCATGACTAGAGACTAGGGAGATTACTGACACCATAAACAAGAGCGTCAAACTGTTAAGTCAACAACAGGAGTCACCGTGTCCTTACTTCTCATGTGGGGTCTGTCCTTAATGTGTTGTCCAATGTGAAATAATGCTATAAGTAGTACTCAAACAGTATTTTACACTTGTGTTTCTGTGTGGGTGCAAACTGATGAAATCTTTATTTAATATATACTGAATCAATCTTCTGTATATAAATATAATTGAAAATGAATCTTGATGTGAATGGAATGGGAGAGGGAGCGGGAGATGTGGGGGGTGTAAATGGAAGGCAAATTATGTGTGTGGGGGGAGCCATTGTAATCCATAAACTGTACTTTGGAAATTTATATTTACTAAATAAAAAAAAGAAAAAGAAAAAAAAAAGAAAGGAAATCTAAATGTCCAACAAACATATGTAGAAATGATAAGTATCACTAGCCATCAGGGAAATGCAAATCGATATTACAATTACCTTGAAGATGTGAGGGAAAAGGCACCCTAATCCACTGCTGGTGGGAATGTGAACTGGTATCACCACTGTGGAAGACAGTATGGAGATAAGTCAGAAATCTGGATACAGACGTAGCATATGAGCCAGCCACTCCAGCTCTGGGAATGCACCCAAGGGGAATGAAATCAGCATACAAAAAAAAAGAGTTCTCTCTGCCCCCATATTTACCACAGCTCAATTCACAAGAGCAAACATATGCCATCAGCCAAAATGCCGATCACCTCAAGACTGAATAAAGACATTACGGGCTATGGACATCATATATGCGTCTGCAGACTGCATAGCCTGGCTATTGTGCATCCTACTGCAATAAGCATAGGCCTGTGAAAGCCTGTCTACACAATGATTTCGTTTCCTTCAATATGTTCCCAGTAGTGGGTACACCCATACAGTTTTCCAAGTTGACAGGACCAATTTCACATGAGAAACTGTATTGCTCTACAGGTATATATTACAGAATACAGACATCAGATCCATAAACCCAATTTTACCTACAAACACTAGAACAGCAAAGTAAATCTTAAGAAACCGGAAGGAGGAAAACGATTCAAAGGGAAATCAATCCAACAGCATAGAAAAATCACTAAAGACATTCACTGAGACCAAAATACAGTTCTGGAAAACTCAGTGAAACTGACAAAAGAGGAAACAGGGGGGAAAAGGAGAACAGACTCAAGTGACTTGACAACAGAAATGACAGAGAGGACATCACTACCAACCTTGCCAAAATAATAAACCAAAAATACTAGGGAAAAACCAGGCACGGGGATTTGGTCAACCTAGATAGAGTGGCTTGATTCTCAGAAAGATGCCAACCACTAAACCTGAATACAGTAAAACAAGAAATTCTGAATACACTTATAATTTGAAAAGAGACTGTAGCTGCAGGGAAACAGAAACAAACGAAAAAGACAAGAAGGAAAGTCCAGTGAGAACTCCACTTAAAAGATAATTAAAATCCGTGATTCACACACCATCCCAAAAAGGGGATGAAGAGGAAAAGCCTTCCATTTCATTCCATCAGACCAGCATTATCCCAACATCCCAAACAAGCACACCACAAAGAAAATGGCACACAAATATCCGTCGTGAATGTGTCACAGGCCTCAACAAAATATGATCAGATGCCATCCAGAAGCACAACCAAAGCTTAGCACACTGGGCGCAACTGAGTTTCTCCAGAAATGCAAGGATGCATTTCTACCATACAAAATCAATCTATCACAGAACAGAACACACATGGGGAAAGCCCACAAAGTATCCCGACAGACACAGAAAACCTATTCCACAAAAACTCCCGTGACTTGTGCGATACTAAAAACCAAATCATCAAATTAGGAACGGAAGGTACACCTCGGCCTGACAAGGCTCTTTCATTAAAAACCCACAGAGCGCTAATATCACACCCAATGCCAGGAACCCGAAACTGTCCTCCTAGATCAGGACACAGACACGCACTTTCGCTCTCATTCCTCCTGACAACAGTCTCAGAGGTCTAGAGCAGGGAGGCTGGGCCCTGGAAAAGCAAACAGACAAGAACACAAGGCCGTTCCGGGAGGAGACCCAGCCACCTCTGCTCTTGCACAGCTGCAAGCACCCTGGGGACCCTTCCAGACCGTCCGCACTGCACGACAGCGACTCCACCCGCGCCTTCAGGACCCAAGAGCAACAGGCACGCCTGCAGCCAAGACCCCCAGCGGGACACCGCAACAGCCACGTGTCACTCACCTCCGGGCGGGGGGCGGGAGGGGCAGTCTGCCGGCGGGACAGAGGTCCGCGAAGGCCATTGCTTCCCGAAGGGGCCAAAGAATAGAAACGCGCCTGGGAAATGGCGCGGAAGCCTCAGACCCGCACCCTCTCCTGATCCTGGCCTGACCCTGGGGCCGCTGGGTCTCCCTCAGGCTCTGTCAGCAGCATCAAGTAGAGCTCCTCTCCCCACCTCTTGCATGGGCTCTCGGGCAGGAGCAGACGCGGCGCTGACTCCCAGCGGAGCAGCGCAGGGCAGTTGAGGCCAGGCGTGTGGGTGCACTTCCGGGTCACAGCGCCAGGCCCAGGCGCAGGCGCACTCCCAACAGGCCGTCACCATGGCACCCCAGGACACATCTGCACACTGCTGCATCCACGCGGTGACCCAGAGACGCAGACGCTGATAGCCCACGTTCTCTGGAGCCCACCCTCATTGTAATCCATAAGCTGTACTTTGGAAATTATATTCATTAAATAAAAGTTAAAAAAATTTTAAAGAATAACAATACTCACTTTTCACTTGCTTCCCAGGTAGGACCTCTGTCCCTATTGAATAGTAATATGAGAATTGACTGCAAATTCTCTCCCCAAACTGTACTCTATATGTTGTATGTTGGCATGGGTGCAAATTGCTGAAGTCTATGATTAGCATAGAATTGGTTTTCTATATATACAGTCATACTAAAAATGATCCATAATGAAGAATGAGATGGGAGAGAGAATGGGAGCTGGGATGGGGGTTGGAGGGATATGGGGAAAGAACCACTATAGTCCTAAAGTTGTATCTATGTAAAAATGTATTCATTAAATAAAAATTAAAATTAAAATAAAAAAATGCTCAGGATCACTAGACATCAGGGAAATGGAAATCAATTCTACAATGGCCTTGAGCATGTGAGGGAAAAGGCACCCTAATCCACTGCTGGTGGGAATGTAAACTGGTATCACCACTGTGGAAGACAGTATGGAGATAAGTCAGAAATCTGGATACAGACATAGCATATGAGCCAGCCACTCCAGCTCTGGGAATGCACCCAAGGGGAATGAAATCAGCATACAAAAAAAAGAGTTCTCTCTGCCCCCATATTTACCACAGCTCAATTCACAAGAGCAAACATATGCCATCAGCCAAAATGCCGATCACCTCAAGACTGAATAAAGACATTACGGGCTATGGACACCATACATGCGTCTGCAGACTGCATAGCCTGGCTATTGTGCATCCTACTGCAATAAGCATAGGCCTGTGAAAGCCTCTCTGTCTATACAATGATTTCGTTTCCTTCAATATGTTCCCAGTAGTGGGTACACCCATATAGTTTTCCATGTTGACAGGACCAATTTCACATGAGAAATTGTATTGCTCTACAGGTATATATTACAGAATACAGACATCGGATCCATAAACCCAATTTTACCTTCAAACACTAGAACAGCAAAGTAAATCTTAAGAAACTGGAAGCAGGAAAATGATTCAAACGGAAATAAAGTCAATGGCATAGAAAATATCACAACAAAAATTCAGTGAGACCAAAATACAGTTCTTGAAAACTCAGTGAAACTGACACTACGTTTATACACATGAAACAAGCAAAAAAGAGAACAGACTCAAATGACTTAACAAGAGAAATGACAGAGAGGACATTACTAACAACCTTACTAAAATAATAATCAAAAACACTATGGGAAAACGAAGGCACAAGAATTTGGTCAATGTGGATACAGTGGATTGATTCTCAGAAAGAAACCCCAAAACTGATTGTAGTCAAACTAGAAACTGTGAATATACTTTTAAATTGAAATGAGACTGTATTAGCAGGGAAACCAAAAACCAAACACAAAAAATGAATATAATTCCAGGACCACAAGGCTTCACCAGTGAGAACTCCCAGTTACAGGGTAATTAAAATCCATGATTCACAAATCCTTCCAAAAAGGAGATTAAGAGGGAAAACATCCAATTTTCTTCCATCAGACCAGCATTATCCCAACATCGAAAACAAACACATAATAAAGAAAGTGGCATATAAATATCTGTCATGAATCTGTCATAATCCTGAACAAATTGCCAAATGCGATCCAGAAGCACAACTAAAGCTTAGCTCACAGTGCGCAACTGAGAGTTACTCCAGGAATTCAAGGTTGGCTACCATACAAAATCAATATATCCCAGAACAGAATCAACAAGAGAAAAGGCCACACGTTATCCCTACAGACACAGAAAAACTATTTCACAAAAACTTCCATTACTTTCTCCGATATTAAAAAAAAAAAAATCATCAAATTAGGAACGGAAGGTACACCTCGGCCTGACAAGGCTCTTTCATTAAAAACCCACAGAGCGCTAATATCACACCCAATGCCAGGAACCCGAAACTGTCCTGACCAGGACACAGACATGCATTTTTGCTCTCGTTCCATCAACAGTCTCAGAGGTCTAGAGCAGGGAGGCTGGGTCCTCAAAAAGCAAACAGAAGGGAACGCATGGCCCTTCAGGGAGGAGACCCAGACACCTCTGCTCTCACACAGCTGCTCACACACTGGGGACCCTTCCAGACTGTCCACACAGCACAACCGACCGCGACTCCACCCGCGCCTTCGGGACGCACGAGCAATAGGCACGCCTGCAGCCAAGACCACCAGCGGGAAACCACAACAGCAGCACGTCACTCACCTCCAAGGGGGCCTGGTCTGCTGGCGGGACAGCCATTGCTTCCAGAAGGGGCTGAAGAAGAAAAATACCACATTTCTGTTGGCTGCAGACCAGTGCAGGGAGCTGCCCCACGGGGCTGTGCCCTCTACATTCCCTCCTTCTCACCATTAAACAGCCCAGTGAGGCAGGCTGGGAAAATTGTAGGATACCTGGTGCCACTTAGTATAGCCACTAATGCCATCAGGTGACCTTGACAGACAACAAATTACAAGGACTTCTTGGCTCCACGTGGGGGGCCTCTGCATCCAGGCAGAGCCTTGTAGCAGAAGCACTTTGGGAACACATGTGCAATGCACACAGAGGAACACGGGAGGGTACGGTAGGAATGAATGAATAAGGGCCTCTGGCTTCTTGCTTCCATAAGTCAGTGTGGCCCTGTGGTGACAGATAAAGAAAGAAAGGCTGTGGTTCCCTGGCAGTAAGATTCTCAGCAAGAGGACCACCCGTGTTCAAGGCCAGTATCTCCCTCCAGACCCTCCCCTTGCCCACCGCCTTAACACAGGTCAAGCTGCATGGCTGGAAGAAATCCCAAGCAAAGACGTGAGCCAACACTCTGGCCTGTCTGTCCTGGTGGACGCTCAGTCAGGGAAGAGTTATCCTTTCCCTAAATCCTGCCCTTCACAGCTCAAGCTGCAGATCCTCTCTGTTAAAGTCTGTCCCCCTAGAGTCAACCAAACCACACTCAGACCTGACCAGAGTAGCTACAGATCCCAGGGGAGCTCATGCTCAGGGCAGCTGAGGACATGAAGACCACCACACAGACCATGGATCCCACCAAAGGTGTCCTGCAAGTCTGAAAAACAGGGGGTGTTAGCAGTGCGATGACAGTGCGAGCCACTGCTCAGAGGGAACCAATTTAAGACCCAGCCCTGGCCGGCGCCGCGGCTCACTAGGCTAATCCTCCGCCTAGCGGCGCCGGCACACCGGGTTCTAGTCCCGGTCGGGGCGCCGGATTCTGTCCCGGTTGCCCCTCTTCCAGGCCAGCCCTCTGCTGTGGCCAGGGAGTGCAGTGGAGGATGGCCCAGGTGCTTGGGCCCTGCACCCCATGGGAGACCAGGAAAAGCACCTGGCTCCTGGCTCCTGCCATCGGATCAGCGCGGTGCGCCGGCCGCAGCGCGCCGGCCGCGGCGGCCATTGGAGGGTGAACCAACGGCAAAGGAAGACCTTTCTCTCTGTCTCTCTCTCTCACTGTCCACTCTGCCTGTCAAAAAAAAAAAAAAAAGACCCAGCCCTGGCACAGCCACCAGATGCCAGTGACACGGCTGTCATAACAGCTCATCTTCTCTCCTAGGCCAAGCAAGGATGCACCCCAGAGCTTCTCGCCGCTGCCACAGCAGGAGCCCTGCTCTTCCTGGTGTGAAACAGTACGCAGGGACTGCACTGGCCTGCAGCCAACAGAAATGTGGTATGCATCACTCCTCTCCTGGATGCCATTCCCAGCCTTGGGACCACAGTTCAACTGTGGCCAGACACGAGGTGGTAGTGGCAACAGGGAGCACACACTTTATCTGCACCTGTCACTGCATGGGCAGCCCTATCCTCCTCTGGCCAGGCAACTGCTTGGGAGCTGGAGCCAAGGGACTGCAGCAGGAGTGACAGCTGCTCTGAATAGGCCTTGTCATTCTCTTCCTAGCATGTCACCCACTAATAATATTTTTACTGTTAGGCCTCAGCTAAGGGATATTATCAGAACAAATAAGTGAAGGCATAGAAAGACAGTTGACAAGAAGGCCCTTTTACTGAAGTAATTACAGACAACTTGTTTAATTTGAGGAAAGGAACAGTGGAGCACAGGAAGCACATGGAAGTCCTAATACACACGACCTGAAAGATCTTCACCGTGACTCACCGCAGTCAAATTCTGCACACTCCAACATGCAGAAGGACACTAAAATCATACAAGAGAAACACCAGACCCTTTTCATAAGATCTCTGATTAGAATCACATCTGACTTCTCATCAGACACCCTATATGGGCTAGGAGAAAGTGGGGAGATGTATGCCAAGTCTTAAAAAAAAAAGAGCTGTTAACCAAAAATAAAGTACTTTGCAAATCTCTCACTTATGAAACAAGATGAAATAAAAAATTAGAGCCTGGTGAGGACATTTCGTCTGGCCTCTTGACACACACTTCTTCTGCTCCACAATAAACTTTCCACTTCAGCTTCCTGTGACTTTCTGAAGTATCCACCTGTATCTACTCAAGACATTGAATCCAGTTATAAATCCTCCAACAACGAAAATGATAAGCCCTCCTATCCAATACCAATTCACTAGGCCATAAAGCAAGTCTCAGCAAATTCAAGAGAATTAGAATCATACCATGCAGCTTCTCAGACCACAGTGGAATGAAGGTGGAAATTAGCAACTCAGGAATCCCTGGAGCATATGCAAACACATGGAGATTGAACAACATGCTCCTGAATGAACACTGTGTCTTAGGAGAAATCAAAAACTTTCTGGAAGTAAATGAGGATAACAGCCCAACATATCAAAACTTATGGGATACAGCAAAAGCAGTGTTAAGAGGAAAGTTTATAGTAATAGGTGCCTACATAAAGAAATTGGAAAGGCACCAAATAAATGAGCTTTCGATTCATCTCAAGGATCTAGAAAAACTGCAGAAAACCAGACCCAAATCTAGTAAGAGAAGAGAAATAATTAAAATCAGAGAAGAAATCAATAGGATTGACTCCAAAAAAAATTTACAAAAAAATCAGCAAAACGAGGAGCTGGTTTTTGGAAAAAATAAACAAAATAGTCACCCCATTGACACAACTAAATAAAAAAAGAAAAGACTCAAATCAATAAAATCAGAGATGGAGGAGAGAACCTCCACGTTGACTATGACCTTGTCTAAACAAGATAAGAGTCGGAGAACTCAAGGGGCTTCCATAGCCTTGGAAACTCATGACTGGAGCATGGGGAAATTACTGAGGCCATAAACAAGAGTGTCAATTTGTAAAGTCAACACCAGGAGTCACTGTGCACTTACTCCTCATGTAGGATCTCTGTCCTTAATGTGCTGTACATTGAGACTTAATGCTATAACGAATACTCAAACAGTGTATTTCACTTTGTGTTTCTATGGGGGTGCACACTGTTGAAAGCTTTACTTAATGTATACTAAACTGATCTTCTGTAAAGAAAAAAAAGAAGAAATTATCAATTCCCAACTTGACTCTCACTGGGATTAAACATGACAATAGGTCTGATCTGATTTCATCATCATTTAAAAAATCATCTATTATTTTTCACTTTATGTTTCTGTGTGGGAGCAAACTGTTGAAATCTTTACTTAATGTATGCTAAACTGATCTTCTGTATATAAAGAGAATCGAAAATGAATCTTGATGTGAATGGAAGGGGAGAGGGAATGGGAGAGGGGAGGGTTGCGGGTGGGAGGGACGTTATGGGGGGGAAGCCATTGTAATCCATAAGCTGTACTTTGGAAATTTATATTCATTAAATAAAAGTTAAAAAAATAAAAAAATAAAATCAGTGATGAAAAAGGAGGCATAACAACAGACACCACAGAAATAAAAAGAATCATCAGAAAGTACTACAAGGACATGTATGCCAGCAAACAGGGAAATCTACCAGAAATAAACAGTAATAAAGGTCCTCCCAACAAAGAAAAGCCCAGGACCAGATGGATTCACTGCTGAATTCTACCAGACATTTAAAGAACTAACTCTAATTCTTCTCAAACTATTCAGAACAATCAAAAAAAGGGAATCCTCCCAAATTCTTTCTATGAAGCCAGCATCACCTTAATTCCTAAGCCAGAAAAAGATGCAGCATTGAAAGAAAATTACAGACCAAAATCCCTGATGAACATAGATGCAAAAATCCTCAATAAAATTCTCGCCAATACAATGCAACAACACATCAGAAAGATCATCCACCCAGACCAAGTGGGATTTATCCCTGGTATGCAGGGATGGTTCAATGTGCACAAATCAGTGTGATACACCACATTAAAAAGCTGCAGAAGAAAAACCATATTATTATCTCAATAGACGCCGAGAAAGCATTTGATAAAACACAACACCCATTCATGATGAAAACCCTAAGCAAACTGAGTATAGAAGAAACATTCCTCAATACAATCAAAGCAATTTATGAAAAACCCACGGCCAGCATCCTATTGAATGGGGAAAGTTGGAAGTATTTCCACTGAGATCTGGTACCAGACAGGGATACCCACTCTCACCACTGCTATTCAACATAGTTCTGGAGGTTTTAACCAGAGCTGTTAGGGAAGAAAAAGAAATTAAAGGGATACAAATTGGGAAGGAAGAACTCAAATTATCCCTCTTTGCAGATGATATGATTCTTCATTTAGGGGACCCAAAGAACTCTACTAAGAGACTATTGGGACTCATAGAAGAGTTTGGCAAAGTAGCAGGATATAAACTCAATGCACAAAAATCAACAACCTTTGTATACACAGGCAATGCCATGGCTGAGGAAGAACTTCTAAGATCAATCCCATTCACAATAGCTACAAAAACAATCAGATACCTTGGAATCAACTTAACCAAGGATGTTAAAGATCTCTACGATGAAAATTACAAAACCTTAAAGAAAGAAATAGAAGAGGATACCAAGAAATGGAAAAATCTTCCATGCTCATGGATTGGAAGAATCAACATCATCAAAATGTCCATTCTCCCAAAAGCAATTTATAGATTCAATGCAATACCAATCAAAATACCAAAGACATTCTTCTCAGATCTAGAAAAAATGATGCTGAAATTCATATGGAGGCACAAGAGACCTCGAATAGCTAAAGCCATCTTGTACAACAAAAACAAAGCCAGAGGCATCACAATACCAGATTTCAGGACATACTACAGGGCAGCTGTAATCAAAACAGCATGGTACTGGTACAGAGACAGATGGATAGACCAATGGAACAGAATGGAAACACCAGAAATCAACCCAAACATCTACAGCCAACTTATTTTTGATCAAGGATCCAAAACCAATCCCTGGAGTAAGGACAGTCTATTCAATAAACGGTGCTGGGAAAATTGGATTTCCACGTGCAGAATCATGAAGCAAGATCCTTATCTTTCACCATACACAAAATCCACTCAACATGGATTAAAGACCTAAATCTATGACCCGACACCATCAAATTATTAGAGAACATTGGAGAAACCCTGCAAGATATAGGCACAGGCAAAGACTTCTTGGAAAAGATCCCAGAAGCACAGGCAGCCAAAATCAAAGTTAACATTTGGGATTGCATCAAATTGAGAAGTTTCTGTACTGCAAGGCAAACAGTGAGGAAAGTTAAGAGGCAACCGACAGAATGGGAAAAATATTTGCAAACTACGCAACAGATAAAGGGTTAATAACCAGAATCTACAAAGAGATCAAGAAACTCCACAAAAACAAAACCAACAACCCACTTAAGAGATGGGCCAAGGACCTCAATAGACATTTTTCAAAAGAGGAAATCCAAATGGCCAACAGGCACATGAAAAAATGTTCATGATCACTAGCAATCAGGGTAATGCAAATCGAAACCACAATGAGGTTTCACCTCACCCTGGTGAGAATGGCTCACCTTCAGAAATCTACCAACAACAGATGCTGGCGAGGATGTGGGGAAAAAGGGACACTAACCCACTGTTGGTGGGAATGCAAACTGGTTAAGCCACTATGAAAGTAAGTCTGGCGATTTCTCAGAAACCTGAATATAACCCTACCATTCAACCCAGCCATCCCACTCCTTGGAATTTACCCAAAGGAAATTACACTGGCAAACAAAAAGGCTGTCTGCACCTTAATGTTTATTGCAGCTCAATTCACAATAGCTAAGACCTGGAATCAATGGAAATGCCCATCAACAGTAGACTGGATAAAGAAATTATGGGACATGCACTCTATAGAATACTATACAGCAGTCAAAAACAATAAAATCCGGTCATTTGCAACAAAATGGTGGAATCTGGAACACATCATGCTGAGTGAATCAAGCAAGTCCCAAAGGGAGAAATATCATATGTTCTCCCTGATAGGTGACAACTAACCGAGCACCAAAAAGGAAACCTGGTGAAGTGAAATGGAAACTACGAGAAACAGTGACTTGATCAGCCCTTGTCCGGACTGTTGATGTACAATTTCATACTTTACCCCTCTTAGTATTTTTTTGTTCTACTTAATACTATTGGTTGAACTCTGTAATTAACACACAATTATTCTTAGGGGTTTAAAGTTAACTGAAATGTGATCCCTGTTAAATATAAGAGTGGGAATAAGAGAGGGAGGAGATGTACAATTTGGGACATGCTCAAGCTGACTTGCCCCAAATGCTGGAGTTAGAAATGTGCCAGGGCATTCTAACACAATCCCATCAAGTTGGCATGTACCAATGCCATCTCACTAGTCCAAGTGAACAATTTCAGGTCACAATAGATCATAATGATAAGTCTAAGAGTCAAAGGGATCACACAAACAAGACTAGTGTCTGATAATACTAACTGATAGAATCAAAAAAGGAGAGAACAATCCAACATGGGAAGCGGGATACACAGCAGACTCATAGAATGGCAGATGTCCTAAACAGCACTCTGGCCTCAGAATTAGCCCTTAAGGCATTTGGATCTGGCTGAAGAGCCCATGAGAGTATTTTAGGCATGGAAAGCCAAGACACTCAGGCAAAAAACAAAAACAAAAACAAAAACCTAAAGGAAAGATCTCTGTGAGTGAGATCCCAGTAGAAAGAACCGGCCATCAAAGAAGGAGGTCCCTTTCTCTGAAGAGAGGACAGAACTTGCACTTTGACTATGACCTTGTCGAAATAAGATCGAAGTCAGCGAACTCAAAAGGTTTCCATAGCCTTGGCAACTCATGACTAGAGACTAGGGAGATTACTGACACCTTAAACTAGAGTGTCAATTTGTTAAGTCAACAACAGGAGTCACTGTGCACTTACTCCTCATGTAGGATCTCTGTCCTTAATGTGTTGTTCAATGTGAATTAATGCTATAAGTAGTACTCAAACAGTATTTTACACTTTATGTTCTGTGTGGGTGAAACTGATGAAATCCTTACTTAATATATACTAAATTGATCTTCTGTATATAAAGATAATTGAAAATGAATCTTCATGTGAATGGAATGGGAGAGGGAGCAGGAGATGGGAGGGTTGTGGGTGGGAGGGAAGTTCTGGGGGGAAGCCATTGTAATCCATAAACTGTACTTTGGAAATTTATATTTACTAAATAAAAGTTAAAAAAATCAATTGTATTGTACCATCATCAACAGGTAGACACTGATTTGAAATTTAAAATAGCCTACTGAAATGAAAACTCGTAAACTCTATCAATAAAATACACAGTATGTTGGCTGAAGATTAAAATGCTGATGAAGGAAACTAAAGAAGATCTAAGTAAATACGCTGTGTATTGGACTGGAAGACTGAATATTATTAATATAACATTTCTTCTAAAATGGTTCTAGGTTCAACACCATTTAAATAAAAAACAAAACAAAACAAAAAAACAACCAACCAAAAAAACCTCCAGCAACAGGTTTTTGAGAAAAAAAAAAAAAAACAAACATGAATATAGTTAGGAAAACTCAAGACAATTGACTATCAACTTCACCATGAAAAACAAGGAACTGGGTGAAATGACAACTGTCTTTCCAGACTTTCAATAAACCTACAATAACCAAGACCTTGCTTTGGGATTCCTGAAACAACAGAAGAAACACGTTTCAACAGAGTAGGATAGTGAATCCAAAAGTAAACCTCATCCCAAAATACATAAGCAACCATAGTTAAAACTACAAAGAGAAATAAACAAAGGCACTATTACACTCACAGACATCAAGACATCTCTTTCGTTACCAGATCAGCAGTCAGACCATCAGTAAGGATGTAGCTGAAAAGAACAGCACCTGAATCAACCAAGTGTTGAACGGATCCTTCGAGGATGCTCTGTCCACAGCACCGCAACATGACACTCTTCTCAGACCCACACGGCACATCCACTCTGACCATGTTTCTGCTGTACAGCAGACCTCAACTCCTAAGGAAGAGTCGCCACACAATGTAAGGTCTCAGATCACAATGCAACCTCTCTACTCAGAGGTCAGTACAAAAAGGCTGGAAAATCCGGCCGGCGCCGCGGGTCAATAGGCTAATCCTCCGCCTAGTGGCACTGGCACACCGGGTTCTAGTCCCAGTCACGGTGCTGGATTCTGTCCTGGTTGCCCCTCTTCCAGGCCAGCTGTCTGCTATGGCCCAGGAGTGCAGTGGAGGATGGCCCAAGTCCTTGGGCCCTGCACCCTATGGGAGACCAGGATAAGTACCTGGCTCTTGCCTTTGGATCAGCGTGGTGCACTGGCCACGGCGGCCACTGGAGGGTGAACCAACGGCAAAGGAAGACCTTCTCTATGTCTCTCTCTCTCTCACTGTCCACTCTGCCTGTCAAAAAAAAAAAAAAAGAAAGAAAGAAAAAAAAAAGGCTGGAAAATCCCAAATACTTGCGAGAAGAACCATCAACCAACCTCAAAATAACACATTTATAAATCTCAAATAAAAAATCATTCAAACTAAATGGAAACTGTATCCTGCCCATTTATAGTAATGGATGCATATTTTAGAAAAGAACCACCAAGATCCATGAGCTACACTTTCACCCTAGGAGATCAGAGGAAGAACAGCAACTTAAACACTTAAAGCAAGGTGAGGAAAATGAAATCAATCATGGAGAGATACAAGTACAAGTCGATGGGACTGAAAAAAGCTCAATCACAGAAAAACGTTGACAAAACTAACACTTGGTTCTTTGAACACAAAATTCGTGAACTTCTCAGCACCAACCAAAAAAAAAACTGGTGCAAGTTAATGAGTTGGTTAATGAAACAGTGCCACCATGACTGCATGGACAAGATAACTCTAAAGGAATAGTATGAACAACTCTGTGACCAAAAATTATATAAGATAAATGAACTGCGTGAATGCCTTTGAAACGCAGAATATGCCAAAATCCACCCAAAGGGAAAGGAAAAATGGGAATGCTTCCATAATTACTAAGGAAGTTATAATTTATAACTAGAGTAACACATAATTATAAAGTATCAGAAAATGTATTAGATATAGGTTACTGTATTCACATACCCTGTTTCTGCTCAGCTAAAAAGAAGCCGTGGGCAGAAAAGTACTTAAGATACCTGCCTTGTGGCACAGCAGGTTACAACACAGCCTGGAACAATGTCATTCCATATAGACTCCAACTGGATTCCTGCTTGTTATGCTTTTTTTAAAAGCTTTATTTATTCATTTCAAAAGTAGAATTACAGAGAGTCAGAGGGAGAGAGAAAGAGAGAAGGTCTTCCATCCATGTGTTACTCCTCAGATGGACGCGACAGCTGGAGCTGAGTGGATTTGAAGCCAGGAGCCAGGAGCAGTTCCTCCAGGACTCCCACTCAGGTGCAGGGGCCCAAGGACTTGGGCCCTCTTCTATTGCTTTGCCAGGCCACAGCAGAGAGCTGGATCAGATGTGGAGCTGCTGAGACTCGAACCAATGCCCATGTGGGATGCTGGTACATGCAGGGGCGGCTTCATCCACTATGCCATGGCTGCTCCCACCCCACCCCTCAACCCCCATCAACCCAGGCTATTCCAACTTGAGATCCAGCTGCCTGTTCAAATGCCTAGGAAAGCAGAGGAAGCACCCCAAGGACTTGGGCCACCTTAACTCGCACTGCAGTACTGGATAAAGTACCTGGCCTCTGCTCCTGCCTGGCCCAGCGCCGGCCATTGTAGCCACCTGGGGTGTGAATCCATACCCTGAAGATCTCTCCTGCACCGCCTCATCTAGAACTCTGCCTTGCAAACCAATTATTCCATAGGAAAAAAAAATACCTAGTACTTACTCTGAGGTGTCAGAATTTTGGACAGGCTGAGCACAGGGGGATTCTTGGCATTTCTCTAAGCTTCTGCTTTCTCCTCCATGTATGCAGTCTGAAAATTCACCGGATTACATTCCAATTAATTCGAGCACCCCGTGCCCCCGTGTTCCTGCACACACAACCTTACACTGCTGAACAACCTGGAGCAGAGAGGCCGTGAGTCAAGGCCTCTTCTACAGACGCCAAGGCTACATCTGGCCTGGCACAGAAAACCCCCCAAACCGACCTAGCTCCCAACCCCCCTCCCACACACCCCCCGGGGGCTCCCGTCACTCTCTCCCTCCTTTCCTCTCCCCACACGCCTTTCTTCCCCTCCCTTCCTCGCCTCCCCCCCTTCATTCTCTCCACTTCCTCTCTTCTCCCGCCTCACCTTTGTCCTCCCTCTCCTCCACCTTCTACCCAGTGACACCCCACACACACCCCCTCCCCGCACTCTGCACCTCGAGCCATGCCTACCCCGTGACGGGAAGTCCACCGTGCCGAATCCCCTCACAAAGAGCATTTCTGTTCCTCAGGAACAGGAACCGAGTCCTGAGGTGTAGTCTTCGGGAAGGGGCCGAAGCAGAGGACCGCGCCTGGAAGTTTCCAGAAGCCCAAGGAACTGATGCAGCCGCATCGGGCCGCAGCCTCACCTGATCCTGGCCTGAGCCTGGGGGGCCCTGGGCTCCTCAGGTTTGGCCACCAGCGTTAAAGATGGCTCCTCAAGGCTCGCTCAAGCCATGGGCAGGAGTGGGCACGGCGCTGACTCCCACCCATGCACTGAGGGTAAAAGCGGCAGCGCCTGTGGGTGCACTTCCGGGTCAAAGCGCCGGGCGCAGGCGCACTCCTCACTGGCCATCGCCATGGCGCCACTGGACGCCTCTGTGCGCTGCCGCATCCAGCGCCCGAAGCCACAGGCCCGCTTCAGTCAGCTGCTCTTTCTCCAGCTTGTGATCCAGGGAGGCAGCCGCTGAGGCCTGGGTACTCTTCCCTGGCTCGCTGGCTCGCTGCCTCCCTGCCTCCCTGCCTCCCTCGTGGGAGTCCTGAATGGAGCTCCTGCCTCCTGATTTCTGCCTGATCCAGTGCTGGCTGTCAAAGCCATTTGGGGAAGAGAAGCACTGCAGGAGGCATTGCCAGCACTCTTTCTCTCTCTCTCAGTGATCGTCCATCTGCGGGTTCACCCCTCAGGTGGCTGCAAAGGCCAGGGCTGGGACAGGCCAAAGAAGAAGCCAAGGACTTTTTTCTGGTGCTCCATTCTGGGTTCAGGGGCTTAAGCCCTTGGGCCGTCTCCCTCTGCTTTCCCAGACGTGTTAGCAGACAGCTGGATCCCACTGTGAACGGCTTCCGGGAGGGGCCGGCGCTGGGGGGTAGCGGGTCAAGCCACCACCTGCAGTGCCAGCATCCCATATGAAGCCGGTTCGAGTCCCAGCTGGTCCACTTCTGATGCAGTTCTCTGCTATGGTCTGGGAAGGCAGTCGAAGATGGCCCAAGTCCTGGGGACCTGTTCCCATGCAGGAGACCCCAGGGAGGCTCCTGGCTCCTCACCCTGGATCCTCTCAGCGCCAGCCATTGCAGCCAACTGTAAAGTGGACCAGCACATGGATAACCTCTCCCTCTCTCTCTCTCTGACACTCTGCCTCTGCCTCTCATCCTCTCTGTGTGTAACTCTGAATTTCAAATAAATAAATAAGACTTTTTAAAAAAGTAAAACCTAGCTCACTGTAAAGAAAATACTACATCAAGGCCAACTACTAGAGTTTATCTAGAATTTGATACTATATGCATTCCATACCCCATTAACACAGAATACAGAAAGGTAGCCTCTGAGGTCACTGTTGACATTTTCTATTCTCCTGTATATAGGAGATCCAAAAGACTCCACTAAAAGAATATCAAAACTCAGAGTAGAGTTTGGTACAGCAGCAGGATAGAAAATCAACAGCTTTTGTATACACAGACAAGGTCATGATTGAGAAAGGATTTCGAAGACTAATCCCGTTCACATATCTACAAAGAAAATAAAATAGGTTGGAATAAATTTAACCAAGGATGTCCAATATCTGAGAACTATAAAAGATTAATGAAGAGGACACCAAAAAAAAAAAAAAAAAAAAACTACTCCACAAAGTGAAGCGGCAACTAACAGAATGGTAGAACTTAATCTGCAATGTATGCAGCTGATAAAGGGTTTACTACCAGATATTTTCAAGAAACTCAGCAATAGAAAAACAAACCACCCACTCAAGAAATGGGAAAATGGCTTCAACAGGCATATTTCAATGAACCAAAATGCTGATCAACTGAAAAGTGAATTACGAAGTTATGGTCTATGTATACCATACATACATATACATACTGCATAGCCTGGCTATTGTGCATCTTGCTGCAATAAGCATAGGCTTGTGCATCCCTCTGTTACATAATGATTTAATTTCCTTCAGTATGTTCCCAGTAGTGGCGACATCCTTAGAGTTTTCCATGTTAACAGGCCTAATTTCACATGAGGAATTTTATTGCTATACAGGTATATATTAAGGAATACAGATATCAGATCAGTAAACCAAATTTTACCTTAAAACACTAGAACAGCAAAGTAAATCTTAAGATGACCATTAGTGTGAACCAGGACACAGGACCTATGTTAACAAATCACAGCATGAGGCCACAGAGTTAGTATGAAGTGTCCTTAGTGACACAGGACAAGTCCTTGTGGTGATGCACCCAATGAAGGTAAGCCCAAAGAAAAGGACCACCGGTTTTCACCAGCTACCCCTCTCTCATACCCCACGTCTCTAACTGCTAGA